>NC_060223.1:5116918-5418384 GCF_907164935.1 Osmia bicornis bicornis
CACTCCAAGTGGGCAACGTCGCAGGAGGACGATTAGGAAGGAGAAATTTGGGGTGATCAAAGAGCTGAAGCCTATGACACCGTTGCTTCACAGGAGGCTGAGGAAGCAGAGCAGCGTCACCTCCTCGGAGGTGCCTGAGTCACCTGAGAAAGCGGTCAGGAAGAGGATGAGGAAGTTGAGCATGACTCCGACGACCGCGTCGGAGTGTCAGGAGGATAAAAACGAGAGCAGATCCTCGTCGTCCGGGCAGGACTCGCCTAAGAAGGATCAGACGAGGAGGGTGTCGCTGTATTTCAACGCGAAGAAGAGACCCTCCCTGACGTCCGTGAAGACCAGCAGGAGCGGAAGTGTCGACGTGGCCAGAGATAAGGATATCGTAACGAACTCGGAGAGGGAGAGGACCAACTCGATGAGCAGCAGGGAGACGAGCGCGAAACCGAGGAAAACTAGCACCAGCAGCGGGAACGTGCCTTGGTGCGCTTGCTGGGGCAACGGGTGTATCTAGGATCTCCTAATTGATTTCGTTCGGTTTAATTAGACGTTCGAATTTTGTTTACCTCGCGGATCGAGCCGATCCCGTGCGGTCTCGATCGAATTAAAAGCTGCCTCGTGCTCGGTCAGGAGGTATCGTTAGAAAGTGTGAGACAGGTTGCGATACTGGTTCCGACGGAGACTCGTTTATGAGCGTTGAGTAATTAACTGGTCTGAAGGGAATTTTTGTTCGCCGCGATACTCGGTGGTTTCGTACCTACGACTCGGGTAAACTTTGGAATATTCATAAAGAGATAACGAGCATGAAATACTTGATGTTTACGAAGACTGTCATTTATCTGAAGAGAAATTATTGCCTAGGATTTTGTTTGAAAAATTCTGCAATTTTTTGGTTCAACGTTTGAAACGGTAAACTTTAGGTTTTGTGGAATCAGAAGGAAAGGGGTAATTATATTTGTGATTTAAAAAGTAAAGTGGAAAGTCAAAAGTAACCCCATTTGGATCATCAGAAATTATAATATGAATCATATGGAAATAATGGATAATTGGAAATTATGTGGCAAGTTGTAATGAGAATTAATTATAACTGGGTCAAAAATTATAATGGGAATCATATGGAAATAATAAATAATGGGATGTTATAATGGGAATCATATGGAAATAATAAATAATGGGAAGTTATAATGGGAATTATAACTGGGTCAGAAATTATAATGGGAATCATATGGAAATAATAAATAATGGGAAGTTATAATGGGAAATATAATTGGGTCTGAAATTATAATGAGAATCATATTAAAATAATGGATAATGGGAAATTATATGGGAAGTTATAATAGAAATTATAACTGGGTCAGAAATTATAATGGGAATCATATGGAAATAATAAATAATGGGAAATTATATGGGAAGATTACCTTCGACATCTTGAAAAATGACAAGGAACGACTTTGAGGATCGTAAAAAATTACCCCATTTGGATCATCAGAAATTTCTTTTGAAAAAAAGCAACGAGATATCGAACCAGTAGCGATATGTTCCAGGAAGAGCTGTATCGACCTTCAACGCAAATATACAGCAACCGCTGCAACCAATGGGAAAAGCCATAAAACTAGCAACGGGTGAACCAGGACACCATAAAACCTGTTAGCGTTCCGGTGACAGTTGTAACCGAAATGGCTTCTGCCAACACGATCGGTTCGTGATGTCTATGGTGTTTCTAGATCGAAATAGGAAATTAATATTTAACTAGAAACCGAAGGTATCCGATGGAACCGAACTATGATGGAAAATTAAAATGTTATTTGTAATTTTATACCGACTGTAGGTTCCAAACGTTAACTGTATTATTTTTCATTGTGGACTTTCAAGACAAAAGTGTCTTAACACTTTGATTAAATGGACAGAGTTTAATGAAATAAAAATAGTTAAGGTGTTAATTAGAAATAAATTTCATTCTTATATTTTCAGAACTAATTGATTATGATGTACGTTAGATAATAAGCTTTTTGTAATACATCAATTTAGAAATATCATCCATGCATTTATTTAGCGTTAATGATATTGTATATATATTATTATAAATAAGTTTGATACACGAATCAATCGAATCAATATTAAAGTATCGTTCATTTAAAAAAATTATTAAATAGAATAAGTGTACAGTTTGCAAATATAAAATTTCTATTGTACTTGGAAAATTAAAAATTAACGATGGTAAACTACTTCAAAATTCTTTGTCAATATAGGGTGATTTATATAATTGTTTACCCCTGTACAATAATTGTCCCTTTTCCTAAAAAAATAAGGTATGTAATATAATGCATTTCTTAATCCCCGAGGAGCGTGCCATGAAGAGAGACATTCGATGACTTTTTGAAAAAATTCTCGATCAAATTTGTTCTATTAATTAATGCATTCTCTTCATTTTCTTCTTTTTATTTTACAAGGGAAGGTTTAAGAGGAGAAATCTTAATACAGCCCTCGCTGCAAGTATTGCAATTTTGCAATTGTTGTTAAGCTTACAATTATAAAAAATTACTACGAATTCATAAAGATTATTTTTTAGAAATCACAATAATTTCCTCTTTTCTTAAAAAATTAAACAATATCATATAATAACAGACCAAGGAGAAAGACACAATTTTAATTCAATCTTCTATTTCATATTATTTTCATTTTCTAAATCTTATACTTCAAAAATTATTCTCGCAATAGAATTATAATTTATTATGTAAGAAACGCATTATATTATACTTCCTATTTTTTAGAAAAAGAATCAATCATTTATAAAGGTCAATAAATGTCTACATTTTCCTATACTGATAAATTCATTATGTATCACTATTCCTTGCTTCACCTGTTCTCGTTATTCAATAATCATTCCTCTACATTGATCTAATAAACAGTCCATAAAAGTGCAGTCGAGAAATCATTGTATTACCAATCGAGTTATTCATCGAATTATTGATCATTCTAGGCAACTTATTCAAAGAGTCCCATTTATTAATGGCCGTGCCAGGGGGTGGAAGTTAAAGGTAAAGTTCGCGAGCATCTTGCGCGTAAACTTCTCCACCGTTCCGTTCCCCGTTATTCCTTGCTCCTTTTAAAGAGAGGCGGAGCCGGAAGAAATTTAAAGAAGCCGGGAGAAAGGAACCGTTCGGATAAATTGAATGTGCTTACAATTAAACGCTTCCCTCCCTCTTTTTTTTCTATTCCGCGGAAAGGAAAGTTTAAGAGCGTCGAGATGGAAGAAGCCGCGAAATTGAACGTGGAAAGGAACTCTTGAAGAAATTTTTTACAAAATTTCTTTGATCTTATGATCTTCAAAAAAAGAAAAAAAATACTGATCGGATTGAATAACCTTCTCCTTTTTCAAAGTCGGTTAAAAATAGAAAATTGCGACCAGAGAAGCATAATAGATCTCTGAAATTCAATTTCAATGTTCAAAACGTTTAAAGTCCGATTATTCTTTCAGAAGGGTGCCAAAAATATTCCAAACGATCAGTATTATACCCCTTCCCTATCGAGCGTGCGTCAAAGCTAAAACGAGGCTGGAATAGAAGCAGAATGGCCGTTGGAACAAAGCTTGGGAACGCGGTAGGATAAGGTGGTAGCAGGTTGCAAGGGTGCAGTGTCAACGTTAGCGGAGGGACGGCTGGGCGCAGACTGGTGCAATTAAAATGCAAATTATCTCTTTTCGCGCGGCCATCTTTCCAGAACAGCCGGATATCTCGCGACCCTACGCCGTCACCGATTAACTTGGAACTAATTTACGAGACGACTCGGCCGGAGCAGACGTTTTGTCTCGGGATAGACCCGTTTCGTTAATACCGGCTAACGTCATTTGCAAGTGTCAGTCGGGGCCAGGTTTCTTCCTTACGAGCATGATTTTCGTCCTGAGCGAACTTAAAGATCGAGCAACTTGAGAAATTATTGCGAATAATCTTCTTTTATCCTCTCTATTTTCTCTAGGAAAGTCTGTTCTATGGATACAATAAAATAGCAAGAGTTTGCAATTGATTTCAATAATAAAAAAATAAAATAAATGGAATTTTTGAAAAAGGTTCGTCAAGTGTTGAAAAGGTTTCTTGGGAAATTATTACGAAAAGCCTTCTTTTACCATTCTTATTTTTCCTAGGAAAGTTTGATCTATGGATACAATAAAATAGCAAGAATTTACAATTGATTCCAATAATAAAAAAATAAAATAAATGGAATTTTTGAAGAAGTTTGTCAAGTGTTGAAAAGCCTTCTTTTACCATTCTTATTTTTCCTAGGAAAGTTTGATCTATGGATACAATAAAATAGCAAGAATTTACAATTGATTCCAATAATAAAAAAATAAAATAAATGGATCTGAGTGAACTGAAAGATCGAGCAATCTTCTTTTACCCTCCCTATTTTCTCTAGGAAAATCTGATCTATAGATACAAGAGTTTGCAATTGCTTTCAATAAAAAAAAAAATAAATAAATGGAATTTTTGAAAAAGGTTCGTCAAGTATTGAAAAGGTTTCTTGGGAAATTATTACGAAAAGCCTTCTTTTATCCTCCTTATTTTTTCTAGGAAGATCTAATCTATAGATACAAGAGTTTGCAATTGATTTCAATTAAAAAAAAAAATAAAATAAATGGAATTTTTGAAAAAGTTCGTCAAGTGTTGAAAAGGAAGAAGCAACGAAGCAAACAAGGCGAGCCTGTACGTTAATTACAATTCTGCACGTGATTTACAGTAATTGAGCAGCAACACGGCTGAGATACGTTTATCGTTCACTTGCAAACAGACCTAACTACTCTTAGCTCCGATATCAAGCGATACAGCAAAGATTATCGGATGGGAATAGTATGCAGTCGACCCCATGAATTCCAATTAAAAGCCTATCGTAAGTATTTATAGACCGAAGACGCGTACAGTATCTACTGTTACAATGGCCGTTTAGATAATCAGCTTTAATTACGCACCTCGTAAAGCCTTTATGAATCTGCTCTGCTCGAACAATACTGCGTCACGGTTTAAGCAAAGATGTGTAGTTACCTGAAAACAGAGAAGTGACTGTTTAGTATCTGTAATAGCATTCTTAAGTGTTATTTATCAATTAGCATTTATCACTTGTATTTTTATTAATTTAAATTAATATTAAAAATATTTAGGAACAAAATCCAGTCATGATAAAGAAAATGATAATTTCTAAATTCCTAATTTCCTAATTTTGAAAATATTCATATTAAGAATTATTTAGAATAAAATTATTTCATAATGGAATATTGCAAAATTTAATAAATGATATTTTTAAAAAAGTCGTCTGCTTTGCCAAAATTTTTCATTTACCTAAATTAATCAGGTAATTAGGTAAATTTACTCAGAGTAAATTAATTAGTCCTAGTATAATTATTATGTATTTATGTGTTTTCCTTTTTATTGAAAATTTACTTACTTAAAAAAGGTCTTATGCTTTGCCAAAATTTTTCATTTACCTAAATTAATTGGGTAATCAGGTAATTAGGTAAATTTACTCGGAGTAAATTAATTAGTCCTAGTAAAATTCTTTTTCATTAATAATTTACTTATTATTTATATTTAAAGGCATCAAGAGTAAATAATAAGACCTGCATTAGGATGGGACAGAAATGAAAGTATGAATGGTGTTTCATTGATTCTACGTAATCTTTGTTAAAATCAAGAAACGAAAACGTTCATTTTCCACAGCTGACTCGAGTGTCCGGCGGGTGATATTACGAGCACGAAATTACGGTAGAAGGTAATAAAGCTTCAAGTTTCGCCCAAATTCCCCGTCGAAATTGGAGGGACGAGACACGGGCAAGGAAAGAGTAATGAAACCGGTGTGCAAGTGTAATATGGAATAGCGCGAAAACAAGGGATTCTTGCGAGCTTCCGCGAGCCCCTGGCACGCGAAGTGTTTGAAATTTCTTTCCAACTGAAAACTTGCAGCCACCTTTCGTCTACAGCTTTTTTATTAAAGCCAGAAAGACCCAGAAGCACCGCGAGAATGTTTTATCTCGGTAGGAAAGTTTCGTTATGTAACTTTAGAAATATACTTTTTTTCCCTTCTCCTACCAATTCATCTCGACGGAAAGGTTGTTCAAATTTGTTCTTTATCCTTTCACCAAGAGATCTTCTAATTACTGGCAAACATTTTCTTCGTTTAAAATTAAAAATATTTTATGTATTATTAGATTAAAAATTTCTGTGGTTTAAAATTGCTTTACAATTCATATTCTGTATTTAATATCGTAATAAAAAAGGTTTCGAATTTAATATGGGAAATATATCTTCATTTTTGTAAATTACACAAAGAATTAATAAACTGATAAAATCTTTCTAATTCAACGTACCAATCACACGGTTAAATGAAAAAGCTTTTCACTTTAATTAAACATATTTTTCGTGATTAAAAACTTGCCAATTTTTCGACATTGCAGGAATATCACGTCGCGCGAATGGTTCAATTACACGAACCGTCCAATATTTTGTTATGAGCATTGTACGCATCGAGGTTGCTTTCTGTCGAACCTTTACATTTTTGCAATCGTTTTTTCGTCGCGCAAATATTTGCCAACTGTGTCTACATGCGAAACGAGCTACGTCATCGATGAACGAACTCTGAACAAACGATGCATCGTTGACGAGCTACACTGATACCTAACGATTAATCTTTTTCGACGATCGGTTACACATTCGATGACCTTTTGAAAAAATTCTCAATCAAATTGGATATATCAATCAATGCACCTCGATCTGCAATTTCAATTTTTTTTTTTTAGTGCTAAAAGGAAAGATCTTAATTCGACCCTGGGTGCAAGTGTTGCATTTTTGCAATTGTTATCGAGCTTGCAATTATATAAAATTATTACAAATTCATATAGATTATTGTTTAGAAATTATAATGATTGATCCTTTTTTTAATTAGGTAAGAAATATAATATAATATAGGGTGTTTTTCAACCCTCGGACGGCGGACCATGGAGAGATTCCCAAAATTGCACGACGGACCATGGAGAGATTCCCAAAACGACGTGGCGGACCTGGGAGAAATTCCCAGAACGACGCGGCGGACCATGGAGAGACTCCCAAAATTGCACGACGGACCATGGAGAGATTCTCAAAATTGCGCGACGGACCATGGAGAAATTCCCAAAATTGCACGACGGATCATGAAGAGATTCCCAAAACGACGTGGCGGACCTTGGTGAAATTCCCAAAACGGCGCGGCGGACCATGGAGAGACTCCCAAATTACACGACAGACCATGGAGAGATTCTCAAAATTACGCGACGGACCATGGAGAGATTCCCAAAACGACGTGGCGGACCTTGGAGAGATTCCCAAAATTTTTAGAATATTTGCATTTTCTAAATCCTACATTTTCCCTTTAAAAATTATTCTTCCAATAGAATTATAATTTATTATATACTCAACATCTAATAATTCACCTTCCAACAACAAAATCGTGGAAAATCAGCGTTCTAATTAATTCACGTAATGGAAGAGACGACGTTCCTATCAGAATGGTATCAAAAGCCCGTAGTTTTACCGTCAAACGCAATTTCCCCAGACACCAGAGCGACAAGCGTCGCAATTCGATCGCGAGAGGACGTTTCGTCGAGCTTTCGACTTTTATCGAGAACGCTTGGCACTCAGTTTCAAATTTCCTGCGATACGCCGGGCTGAACCCGAAGGGTGGTTCGAGTAGAAAGCAAGCTGATCGAAAGCGAAATAAAAAAGTTTCAAAGTTTCCTGGTGCGTTGAAAGTGTCGAGTTTACTTCTGATCGGATCGAAACGCGTCGCCTCCCGTCGTCCGAGAAGTTAATCGCTCAAGTTACTCGTTGAATTTCCACGACCATCGATACCAATTTTATCCTCGAAAATCCCTTTCCAATCGCCCGAAAAAGTTATCCTTTCTCCTTTCAAAAATTTTCATTTCATCCAAATTATTTCCAAAATTACTTTGGCAATATTTATTTATTCTCGCTATTTCTCTGGCAAAACGTCGACTGCTACCTAATGAATTCATCCGAGTGCCTAATGCACTCACGTACAAACGTGTGTACACTTAGCAGTGTCTCGCGAGACATAAATGCTTCAGAGCCGGTCGCCGAAGACGTTCTCCGGTGTCTAATTCTGTTCGGTCGAAGCGGCTGTTGCTAAAAGAGTGTCGAAACGCTTAAAAGTACGCCGGAAATGGGAATTCCTTTCCAGCGATCACGTTAATGGACCCGGCCCACGTGCAATTCTCCGAGCTACGTTTTCTCTGCGTCTCCGAAACACGTTCGACTATTACAAAAATATATCCTTAACCCTTTAACCGCGGGTACTTTTAGCAGAGCCGATTACATTCTAATTTTAAATTATATTACCGAAATGATATTCTATTTTAAAAGATTTTTTTTTTATTGTATTTATTTTATTTTTATATAGCCACTATTTGATATTAGCAAAACAATTTTAGTATGTGGTTTATAAACCACACCCGCAGTTAAAGGGTTAAGACTCAGTAAGTCCCAAACTTATTTTTCAACAGCTTTCTACGGCCCTCCAAAGATTTTCATCCGGCTCCTGACTTTTATTTATAAATATTTTATATAAGAAATATTAATTTTATAAAATTTCATGATTTAGTTGTGAATACACAAAGATTCCTCTATTGTTCTGTTGTGATTTTATCTGTTGTAAATTCCAATATAAACTATATTTGTTTACACATGCAATGTAAATTAATATTCTAATAGAATTTCAATAAGAATATTTTTCGTCTGCCCCCCATGTTTTTAAAAATTTCAATCCAACCCGTTTCTCAAAAAGTTTGATGACCCCTGCTTTGTACCAAAGGGTATAATAAATTTGCCCGTGTAATAAAATAAAAGAAAATAAAAAATAACTAACTCTTCCTTTTTCCTAATTTTTCTTATTAATAGCAGACAAGATATATATCAACTAGAAAGGTGTCCAGGGGTTGTCTAAAAGCAACCCCAGGAGGCAGCTGGTGGCAGAGCGAGGCCGATCGAAATCGTCTAAGGTTATTCTATCAAATGCATAAATCTCCGGTTTATTGGTGTTATATGCAAATCAGAAGGAATCTGCAAAACCAGTCCAGACTCCGGGAACCTAAGAATAATGCGTCCCGTCGTAGATCGACGCTGGCTCGTCGTCTATGTTTATATGGGCGCACGCGATAACGATCGGTGTGGACTTATTTAATTTGGAGGGGACCGGTTGGCCTCCCGAGTTGTTTGCAGAACGATCGTTAACGCTGATTTATATCCTCATTCGTTTCCACTATGAACTCTTCTCTCCCTTCCCGCGATTCCATCGTGGTTCTTGACTGGCACCACAAAAATATACGAGTTTCGGTGACACGTGTTCGCGTTTCAGGAGAGCGAAAATCAAGCTGCTACGCTAATAAGCCTTTTAAAAAATTCCTATCGACCTTTTGGGCGAGACTGGAAGCAGAGAGTTATGGATATTGAAATTCGAATAGTCTAGAATGTGATAAGTATGCTCTTTCTTAATGATAAATGAATATCTTGCCCTGGATAGTAAGGGATGTTTGGAAAAATAAATAAATCAATCAAAAATGATAAAATACACATAGATTTTAACTTGGAATATCAAAATACAAAGTAAATTAGAAATCCAATTGATGAATTGATGAAAAAATTCTAAAGAATAAAGTCTGTAATAATCAAAATTAATGGTAATTTGAATCTGAAGAGTTACAATAATAGCTTGCTATAAATGAAAGTGGCTAAATAATTATAATTTAGTTTAGATTTTTAATTAAATTTTTATTAAGTTATTTTCATTAGAATCTGACTTTTAAATTGATGCCTCATAAGTGGTATTTTTTATGCTTTTATGTCAGACTGTTTATGAATGTTGATAATAATTAAAGGTAAAATCAATCAAGAGGTGTTGTAATTTATATAATATTTAAACCTTCTGCTGTGTCGTGGTTTTGTAATAATTACAAATCGATTGGTGAAACTTGGTAAATAATGTACTTGATAAATATTTCACCCCTTATTCACAGGGAAGGATGAACGAATGTGACAAATTGGAAATAATGGAAGATAAAATTAATTACTAAATATCAAATTAACTATTCATATCAAATAATTCTAAGATAAAAATAAATCATCAGCAATTTTGTATATTTAAAATAAAATGTATATTTTGCTGACGTATTACATAAAATTATTAATATTAGAATTTGTATTTTTATCTTAGAATTATTAAAAAAAAAAGAGGAATAAACAGAGGGTGTGTTAAGAAGTAACGGTGTAACAGGGATGATGAGGTAAATGAGACACGGAAAGATGTCTGTTAGGGAGAGATAAGGGTTTAGAACGCGACACGGATGTCTGGGAAACCGAGGATTTGTATGCAGTTTTACTGTGCCATTCTCAGGCCAGAAACACTCGAAATTCTAATTAGGAATTAGGGAGCTTGAAGCTTCTTCTTGCTCTTGGGGCGACTTAAGACAATGTCAGCCTTGAAGCAGACTTGGACTATGAAGTTAAGGGCATCAAACTTTGGGAAAACCTTCTTGCTGCTTTACTTGTAGCCATAGTTCACAAACAACAATTTAGAAAGAAAAACTACAATTCATTTATCTTTAAAATTTAGAACTTGTAAATTATTCAAAATTATTTAATTTCATCAATAGAATTAAGAATTTGTGAATTATTCAATATTATTAAATTTCATCAATAGAATTAAGAATTTGTGAATTATTCAAAATTATTAAATTTCTTGAATAGAATTTAAGGCTTGTGAATTATTAAAAATGATTAAATTTCTTGAAAAATAATAATTAAAGCCTCAACTAATTAATTTCTAATTTAATTACCTATTATTCCCTACACCTTTGCTTCTCTACTTCAAATTATAAAATTAATCCTACAAAGCTGTCTAATATCCAAATTACAATAGAACCCTTTTCATGCTAATTTCTGGTGTATTTAAAATCCCTTTTTTGGAACATGGTGTCGAAATACCAGGGAAAATTAGGTGTCAGTAAGCAGCGTGTGGTTGACGGGGAAGGATCAACTATAGGAAGGGGTAAAGGAAAGAAAAAGCATGTTGGAAACGTCGATGCAACTCCGCGGGGAGCTAGGATACAGAGGAATAAGGTACACGATATACTGGGATGTCCTGCGAGGATAAAGGTAGTAGCAGCTGCCTGTAACAAGTCCTACATCTTCGAATTTCTCTGACGTTTTCGAGGAAAACTTCGACTTTACGACCTTCTGCTAAATTCGACGAACCAACTTTTTCCAACGACAAGGTCAGACTTCGTTATGTTCCTTCACCTTTAAACTTTCAATCAGCTTCTTTATCCTTCTTGGTATCTTTCTACTTTCACCAAGGACTTTTATGAAAGAATTTTGGAAAATTCCAAAGGAAAGATCAATCTTGCTATTTAATGGTAGAAGAATTTACAAAAATGATAAAATGAAGAAACGTTAATTAATTAATTAATTTTCAAAGTTCATCAATGTCCCTTATGTTTAATTTTTGCAAATGTTTCAAAAATACTCTGCTAAAATAATAATAGGGTGTATAATTGAAATTATAAATTATGATATAAATGGTTAATAAATTTAATTTTATCTCTAAAGTGGAATTTTTATTCGATTAAAATGATTTCAATTTTATCATTTTCCCAGGATAATCGACGAATGTGCCTTCGAAATATTCATCGAAGAAGCTCAGCCACTTTTCTTCCAAGCCCGATTTTCCAGTGCAACCGTTTCCCTGAAAATCCATTAATCCGTTCGTCGAGACGAATTCCAGGTTCTACCATAATCCCGTTGTCGACGTAACGCGGAGCCGATTGAAAATCGGTCCCGGCTCATCGGCCACGTTTCTTCTTCTCTTTTCTACCCGGCTACTACTTCGCCCGGCGAAGAATCGCGCCACCCCGCGAGACCTAATTTGCATTTATATCGATCCGCGTCGCGAATGGAAATATTAAATCCATTTTCGTCAGGGTGCCACCCACGCGAGCCCCTCTACGAGCGAAAAAAAGAATCAATCGTGCAAGACGATGTCACGTATCAAACCGTGGAGGGACTTATCTGGCTTCCACGAAAGCGTTTCGGTTTATCTTCAACGAACGCTGCGCCGCTGACTCGTTTCACCATCGCGAACACGTTTCCGCTCGATTCTTCGATGCGTGTATACATATGTGGATCCATGAAAATATGTTCATGGTTGAAATAGATATAGGCACTTTATATTTTCGATACGAACCAGGGATGATGGATATGGGAAATACTTTTCTTTCGATATGAAATTATTTTTTTATTTCATTTTGGATAGTGTAATTGATTGAAGATTCATAATTAAACAGAGCAACGATTCCCAATTAGTGATACACGTACCTGGATAATTTGCTGAATATACAGTATAATAATTCTAAAATTAAAAGTATCGTTATAAAACGAAAGAATTTCATATAGAAAATTTAGAAAAATTTAGAAAATAAAATTAGGGCTTTCTCCATGGTCCGCCGTCTCGAGGTGGACAGAAAAAAGATTTATTTTCAAATGAAACGAATTCGTTACTAATTTCTAATTTACTAAATTAGGAAACAATTAAAAAATTAATTTGTTGTTTAATAATTGTACAGTATGCCCTTCTCCATCATAGCTTCTCCCTCCACCTCGAAATTCGAGAACTAGTTATCTCTATTGTCAAAACGTTGATTAACTCACTGGCCGAATTAACGAGCCGTCTAATTAAAGCGAAAACAATAATGACGAAATTCTTCGACAAAATGGTTCGCAGTCGGTTGTACGTATCTCGTCTTCTCCCGGGATAGCCTGATACAATGGGAAACATCACAAAGCAAGGTTATTGTCGTCTGTTCGGTACTGATAGGGCTAAACCGTGGCTCAGTATCAAATTAACGTTTATGATAGGTCGCCATTCAAATCGGGCTTAAAGCCTCGAGCACATTAGAGTCACCTCGAACCTGGACACACGTCACCTCACAAATATAATTGTCAATCCTTCCGAAATTCACATTAACATCTTCGTTTTTATATTCTAGGAAATTATTGTTTAGCAAAGATTGTTGAATGAATTAAGCTAGACGAATAATGAATTTTATTTCTCAGAAAAAAAATTTATTTTCAAATCAAAGGAATTCTAATTTAATTCTAAATTCAAATCTAGACGAATGATGAATTTTGTTTTTCAGAAAAAAGATTTATTTTCAAATCAAAGGAATTCTAATTCAATTCTAAATTAAATGTAGACGAATGATGAGTTTTATTTTTCAGAAAAAAGATTTATTTTCAAATCAAAGGAATTCTAATTCAATTCTAAATTCAAATCTAGACGAATGATGAGGTTTATTTTTCAGAAAAAAGATTTATTTTCAAATCAAAGGAATTCTAATTTAATTTTAAGTTAAATCTAGACGAATGATTTTGAAAATATTTCATGACATAAAAATATTATAAAATTGTATCCATCAATTTAAAGCTTAAAGTCTTCTAAAAATGACTATGATAAGCTATTATTAATTTTTTAAAGAGAAAATGGTTGGCTGTTAATTAAAGCAAACAATGGATCAAAGTAAAATTCCTGTATTATTCCTTGATGAATTTCAGTCTGGGCATTTCATAACAAAGGCTGTTGGTAATTTAATGAAATAGTTAGAGAAAATACAGTTAATTAACTTGAATTTGTTAAATATTATTATTTTAGAAGCTTGATAAATAAATCAGAAATTCTGTCTAAAAGAATCCAATATAAATATTAAATTACCTAATTTTCTCAAATGTTTTACTACTCTCAGTCTCAAACAAAATTTGCTTATTCCCAAACTTCCCCGCCGAGTATTTCAGCGTAAATCATTTACTCCGACGAATTCGCCGAAACACTTAGAACATAATGAATAAATTTAGCATATAAATTAATCTACCAGCATCCTCTCGAGCGTTAAAGCTTCTATGAACTCGGAAACAACTGTTCCAGCCTGGCAACATTGTTTCGTTCAACTCGGTTTACATGCCAACGAGGACCCTACCGAATATCGAAAACTTCCTTCGAAAACAAAGCCCCATGATTCCCAGCAAGCTTTCGATAATCCAATAAACCAAAGAAAAAATTCATATTAACCAACGAACAGAGAAAAAGATATAAAAATTCTAAACCATACTTTTATCAACTATTATTCAAACTGAAAATAAAAATTTTATTAAAACTTTGCACCTTTATTTTCAGCAAAGTTTAAGCTTTAAATTGATATAAAACAAGTATTATTTTGTTATACTTTTATGTCATGAAAAATAAAATAAAAATAGAGATTTCACAAATTTAGGAGCGCGGACCATGGAGAAAGACCACTGAAGTATGAACAATTTCAATGTTTCATTGAAAATACTTTTTATAAATTCATTTTCAGACTTATATTTGTCGAATATATTTTTCCCAGCTTCGAGCAAGCAACCTTAAGTCTGATTTCAATTAGACATCCGCCTTAGTTAATCTATTCTGGCGCGTTTCAGGATATCTTATGGCTCGTCCAGCAAGCTGACAGCTCGAACGCAATGCTTGAAAAGCTGGCGCATGTCTCGCCGCGAACCAATTACGATGTATTCAACTGTGGAACGGCTAAAATTCCGGTCGAGTGGTTCTTGAACCTCATCCGCAGATGCGGATAATCGTGTAATCCCGCGCGAACGTGCACGAGTGGCTGCCACGACCTCTTGGATCCTTGGATTGAGCCACCTAAACGTCCCCGCTGCCTTTCGTGCAACCGGGACACGTTTGTCAACGCACAGCCGACTGATTACAATCGGCAAACATCAAGATATTAACACGCCGAATGCCAGGGGGTCACCGGTGACCGGGTCGCAAATTACACGCACTCTGATAATTAAAATAAAACGATAGAAAAATATTATTTTCAATAGTATCGTTATTGGTACCTTAAATTTGGTAATTGGTTGAAAATTTTATTTATTATACATTATTTAAATGATAATATATTGAATTAATTAATATAAAGTACTTTTAATTAAATGGGAATTTTAAGTGGAAAATAATTTTATTATATTTAAGTGTCAGCAATAGCGGTTAAATTAGATTTAAGAATTAATTTTAAATAAATAATAATTTAATAGTTATGTATTAATTTAATTTGGTAATTAAAAGCTTGACATTGGAAATTTGAATTTTTTAATTATGGCACTTTGTCGATTTACTTTTATTTTTATGTAAGCATTTTTATAGGAAATAAAAAGAATAAAATGCTTTAATAACTAAAAACTATATAAAAAATTGGAACAGATCCAATTGAATTTGTATGGATTTGTATCAAAATAATTGATACGTTATACCGCTTTTCGTTTAATTAGAATAATTACAGCTTTAATACCTTTAATTAATAATTAGAATTTTAATACGTCTCGTAAGAAATGCCAAAGGTCCGATCACGCGATATCGCGTGCCGAATCAATCAGCTTTACGATGACATAATAAAATAACTTGATTTAAACACGAAGCTCAATTAGCGAATTAATATCTAATTAATATCAACATTTTTGCTAACAACGTTGTTCTGTAAATTAATTAGAGTAGGCGTTCTGAAACAAAAGCCGAGCGATTAGAACGGAATAAAATCATCGTCATCCATGAATCACGACGTTCTTCCGTCAAAACATCGAGAGAGAAAATTCTATACGCGCTATCGAGACTTATCAGAGTTCCTGTTTTCAGAATTTCCTATGTTTATCACCGGTCGTTAGACGAGCAAAGACGGTTCTCAATGGACCGACCTTGCTGTTGAGAAATAAATTCAACCGTTAACGAATCATAAAAGACCTGACAATATTATTTTAGCGAAAAGCTTAACAAGATTCTCTCGTCGCGAAAGCTTTAAAACCGGAGCTAGATCCACCAGAGAGCAATGAAACTCTCGTCACCCATGAATCACGGTGACGATATTCCATGGAAGTATTCCAAGGGATCCACGAAACATTATCAAGATTTATCCAAACCCCTTTATCACCAGGTTAATAACAAAGTTGCGAACGGTGGTGCAACAATTTGCGGTGAAAATGGCTGACAGTGTGGATCGCGAACAGTCGGAGGAGAAGGGTCAGATGACACTCCGGGGAACAACTAAAGTGTTTTCCAGGAAAGATTTTGCGGTGTCAGAGGAAGGGAGTAGTAGAGTTCATTTTGTATAGGTTCTTTCATGTCCTGACATTTTCATTTCGTTTGAAATTGTAGACGATACTTTATAAATAAGTATAAAAATATCTAGGTTTTATATATTTTCAATAAAATTATTCTTGAATGTATATGTATCATTTGGATCATTTTTAGGTCATCAGGAAGACGTATATTATTCTTTGTTAAATAATTACAAATTGATTCCCGGCGGACGGCGGACCAGGAAGAGACCTCCAAAACGGCGGACCACAAAGGAGCACAATTTTAATTTAATTTTGTATTTCATATTATTTTCTTTTGTTTAAAAATCATATATTTAACGTTAGGTTAATATCACCGGTAATGCATGAAAAGGAGGCATTGTAAAGTATGAAATATCCGAATTATTTTAATGATATATAAAATTTTTCTAGGCATTGTAAAAATTTTTGTTAAAATAGTTATTCTAAAAATTAGTAGAATAAGAAAAAATCCTAAAAAGTCTTTAATTGAAAATTTTAATTTAAGATAAAATTAATATTATTTATATTAGGATTTAGGTCGATATTGCTTAGCCATTCTATACAATGCCTAACATATATATTTTCTAAATTTGGGTCTTGATTGACCCAAACTCCGCTGTTCAAAAATTAGGATAATTTAACTCTTTCAGAAAAAATTTGTGTCTTATAATAATTTATTTATTCTGAAAGATTACATCATTGCAATATCTTCTACCCTTAAATTAAGTACCTTTTGTAAATAAATAAATTCCTCCTACCATGAACAATCCAAGAAATAGCAGAGTGCATTTTCAGCCAAACCACTTTACAGAGTGAATTCTGTACCCTCAAACGACTACATTTTCCCATTTCCCAGTGTTCGGAATAATATCCACATATTGTGAGTCAACCAGTATCTACACACACGCACACATACGTTGATATACGTTGACAACAAAGAAGCCAAGGTCCCGACGAAGCACGTACGATTCATGGGGTTGCTTACCAGTTCTCTGACCAAAATTCATCCGCCCACGCAACCCTTGCCAGCTCTCCCCAGACGACTATTCGTTGTCGAACCGAAAAGCGAAAAGATATTTATCGCCGGCGCGCCGAAATCACGAAAGACCAGCCACGTGTAAAAATAATATCCAATTATTCCGACCCCGGGTCGAGTCTTCTAACATTGTCTTTATGGTGTCAAGAATCTGGAAGAGGATCCCTCTGGTATCTGGGCCAATCGCTCGTTTGCATAAAAACAACTCGAGATTCTCGAAACAACAGATTTAAAATATCTGGGTGAAATTTTTTCATATCAAAATGGGGAGAAAAATATGAAAATTTCAGGCAAAGAATTTCGTTAATTATTTAATTGAAAATGAATATAAAATAAATTATTCCAACTATACTTTGACTTTAGTTTTCGTTCACTGATTTATTTATAAGTTTATTTTATCCTCGATTCAAATAAATTTCTTTGCAACAAACAGTGGAAAATTTCAACCGAATCGCAATATTGCTTTTAATAAATCATAAAGAAGTATATCATAGTTGTTCTTTTACTTCGAACGAAACTTTGTAAAGCAATATTTATTATACCATCCGTTTTATCGGTGTTCGTATATTGCGGAGGATATTTTTAACGAGATATCTATCTTGAAAGGAAAAACAAAAATGATAAATTATTTACTCGGTGTACATGAGAAGAAATTGACAGGGAGAAGTTATTACTCGCGGCGATCCAACGGTAATTCGCGATCTGTATATCTCGGGATTAAAATTGTTGGGTGTAATTAATCCTGTCCCTGGCAGACCGTTTTCACCCTCGTGCACGGTGGTAAAAATACTTTCATTCCCTCGACGCGAACGACGGCTCATATTTGACCCTCGCCGTGACAGCTTGTCGAGACGGGCTTTTTAACGCAGAAAAAGCTAATTTGACATAGTTAGAGGGTACTCTTCGCGACAGGGTCACATTTTATTAAAACGATAAATAGAAAGAGGAGGTGTTTAAAACACGATACAAGTGGGGGAAACGATAATCTCGATATTAATTAACAAACTCATCATTTTTGAAAAAACGAATTCTACAACCGTAACATGTACAGTTTTCCTAGAAAAATTAGGAATAGAATATAATGCGTTTTTCAACTCTAGGACGGCGGACCATGGAGAGATTCCCGAAACGACGCGACGGACCCTGAAGAGATTCCCAAAATTGCACGACGGACCCTGGAGAAATTCCCAAAATTCCGCGACGGACCCTGAAGAGATCTCCAAAATTCCGCGACGAACCACGGAGAGATTCCCAAAATTGCGCGGCGGACCATGGAGAGAGCCCCAAGATGGCGGACCAGGGAGAGAGCCCTAATGTTATTTTCCTAAATTCTACACTGTTCCAATACATGAAACTCTTTTGTGTAAGAATGATAACTTCTATTTTTAATTATTCTTTCGCCATTGAATCGTCGGTAATTGTAGTGGCGGAAAAGGCAGCAATTCAAAGTTACAGTCAGCGACCAGGTGTTACACGGCCGGTATTATTTTCTGGCTTGGGTGCAGTAACAAATGGCACCTGACTGAGCTCGCAATTAATCGCGAGGGATTCATTTAACGTTCGACTTAACTACGTATATTCCAACCGAACCTAGCATTCAAATATTTCAACCCGAACGGAAAAAGAACAAGTTTCGCTTGGATCGATGATTATTTTATCGAATTCTATTTATGATAAAAATTAAAATTACTACGTTCTCTTTGAAGAATACCCTAATACTATTTCCTGATAAACGAAGATCGAATGAACAGGACGAGAAGATAGCGCCATTTTCGGCGTCCACACGCGTCTGTACGCTTCTGTAAGCTTGTAAACGGATTTACGCTGATAACGCGGTCCGAGTAGACGGATAAGGCGTACAGTTGGCATTCGCCAGGCGTTCAGGATCGAAATTGGCAATAGAACGTGTTCGGGATGCGAGAGGAGAATTTCGAGAAAAACGTCCCGCCCAGACATTAGCGACGAAGGGAGCGAAGAAAGAACGAACGAGCACGTTTTCTTCGCGCCCAACGATCCAAAGATGCCTTATGAAATATCCTACAGATTCATCTTTATTTAATTTATCACGAATTAAGGGAATTCCTTGGTCTCCACCAAAAATATTGGAATAAGAAAAATAAGACATTCATCGTTTGATAAAAGTTTAAATAAAAATGAATAAATTGCCTCTTCCTAATTAAATTATTTTTAATTATGATTTAATAAATTTCGATTTAACTATTGTTCCAATACGATAGCAAAATTGAAGACAAATGTTTGACCCGTGGAGGTTCTTTTTCCAGGAAATTACAGTATCGTTCGGGAGTAACTTATTATCAAAGATCCAAGGATGCCTTATGAAATATTCTACAGATTCTCCTTTATTTAATTTATCACTAATTAAGGGAATTCCTTGGTCTCCAACAAGAAAAATAAGACATTCATCGTTTGGTAAAAGTTTAAATAAAAATGAATAAATTGCCTCTTCCTAATTGAATTATTTTTAATTAAGATTTAATAAATTTCGATTTAACTATTGTTCCAATACGATCGCAAAATTGAAGACAAATGTTTAACCCGTGGAGGTTCTTTTTCCAGGAAATTACAGTATCGTTCAGGAGTAACTTGTTACCGGAGAACCGGTAATTACCAGCCCTGTACAGGCCGTTATCGAGCCACCAGCCTCTCTGTGGAACCTCTTTCGTTTACCTTTCCTTTTGAAATTCTCCCCCCTGGTTCGCGGTGAAAACGTTTTTGCCGCTTACTGTGTTTACCTCGTGCACCGAGCACACTCGCTTAAACGCTGGTTAACCGTGAACAACCTTTCATCGTGATTTCCTTTGCCGACCGTTTGGATTTTCATATAGCTTTTGATTCGCGTTCCTCGACCCTCGGTCTCGATTCCCAAGAATAATCGTCGAGTGGAAGTCGATTCGAATATCCGCCGCTTTCGAGATCCGATCGTTGGAATATAGTCGCCCGAACCAGAGAGGAGCATCAGGATAATCCCTTGGAATAACCCGATACATACATTGTAATCCAAACCGGGGTTATTGATTTCACCCTAGTGTCTGAGATCCCTGATGACACCCTGGAGTCACCCTGGTGATTAACAAGGAATGATCTTGAACCCGGAATTTCGAAAAATTATGAATTTTTATGAATATGTAGAGGGTGTCCTCCTGATTAACCCTTTCGCCCATGATTTCTTCATGTCCTGTAATTCTAATTATGAAAGCTTCAAGATTCTGATGATTCTGAGTTGGAAATCATTTCATTTTCAACCCTTAAGGTACAAAAGGTTAAAATTTGTAAAATTTGTTTCAAATTCATTTTCCTCCTAAGGAATAAGACTCATCCTGGTCCCTAAAAATTCTATTGTAATTCTAATTATGAAAGCTTCAAGATTCTGATGATTCTGAGTTGGAAATCATTTCATTTTCAACCCTTAAGGTACAAAAGGTTAAAATTTGTGAAATTTGTTTAAAATTAATTTTCCTCCTAAGGAATAAGACTCACCCTGGTCTCTAAAAATTCTATTGCAATTCTAATTATGAAAGCTTCAAGGTTCTAAAGATTCTGAGTTGGGGAACATTTCTTATAAATTAATCATTTCATTTTCAATCCTTAAGGTACAAAAAGTTAAAATTTGTTTAAAATTAATTTTCCTCCTAAGGAATAAGACTCACCCTGGTCCCTAAAAATTCTATTGCAATTCTAATTATGAAAGCTTCAAGGTTCTAAAGATTCTGAGTTGGGGAACATTTCTTATAAATTAATCATTTCATTTTCAACCCTTAAGGTACAAAAGGTTAAGATTTGTAAAATTTGTTTCAAATTCATTTTCCTCCTAAGGAATAAGACTCATCGTGGTCCCCATAAATTCTACCGTGATTCTGATTATGAGAGCTTCAAGATTCTCAAGATGGTACTGTCTAGCAAGTTAGGTGATTCGATGATAATAAGGTTGAGTAGGATCTAGCTCTGCAGAGGAATCTCGAGAAAGGAAGATACAAAACGAGAAGCACGTGTGGTTTTGCGGTGGACCAGCCTCAACAGTGGTGAAACGTACAACATTCGAAGCCACGTGAGAAACAGCACACGGTGGTATCGCTCGAGACCGGTTCTCATCGTAGATCTTCCAGCCAAGAACCTATTTTCGAGTGACACGATCGTGTTTCAGGTGTATCGATGTGCAGGATCGATCAATCTCACGTGGTCAACCTCATTCGAATAAAGGTTTCACTTGATGGTTTAGGAAAGAGGTTTAAGAACCTTTTGCTATTTTAGATTTCAGATCTTTTAGAATAACTTTGCAATAAAAATTAGGAATAAAATTATTCCAGACATAGAAGTAAAAAAAATTTCAAAGATGTCAATCCTGACCCAAACTTACAAAACCTAAAGTTGATGTATAATTTTTAGATTAAAGAAAATTGGGGCTATCTCCGTAGGTCTCCCTCTTGGAGCTCTCTCCATGGTCCGCCGTCAGAGCCAGACGATATCAAATCTAATTTATCGTCATTTGAAGGAACAAAAAAGGGCGTTTCGCCTCGGGATCGTCTGCCAGACTCGTCAATGCGGCTGACGACAGACGATCCCTGCCCCAAATGCCCATAACCCCGGATTTCGGAACTTATATTCATATAATCGCATGGAGGGGGACCGCCAGCGAGAACAGACCAATCCCGCCGCCACCTAGCGGTCGCCGACCCGAGTTAAGGGTGCTCGGGGAGACTTTCCCTTTGCCCCTTCCGCCTACAGATTAAAAATTTGAAAATTGAGCAAAACGAAGAAAAGGAGGTCAACGTTCCGCACCAAGTGAAAATCGCCTGGAAACACAGGCACACGTTCGGCCCGTAATAACAGAAGGAGATTTCCGTACATGGTTATTATGTAAGTGTACACGTGCGCAATTGGCCGCGTGAACACCGGGTACACGTATGTAAATGCGGTTTCCACGCATATATATGGCCGGCTTTGCGGAGTTACTGCAAATTGCGCGTGCGAATACGCGACCGTCTACATCTATTCTGCACGTGGGTACACGTTGGCACCGTACACGTATACCCGGCGTGTAATTCCACCTTTAAGGAACTCCTTTCCAAGGAGATCCTTGTTGTTAACCAAACCGTGTTCGCCGGTTCGAAAAACAGGACCGAGTGAAAAGCGAGGGCAGAAAAGGTGAAACCAAACGTGGAAATGATTTTACCTATTGTTTCGAGATCGTTTGAAATATTTGCGAAATTGAAACAATGCTTTCCATTACTTTATGGCACAAGGTGCACAAAGGCTCTATAGAAATTATGGTACAATATCTGGAACCCAGGGATAGAGTGTACTGAATCAATTTTTTTGAAAAAATGACATTTTATGTGCTTCCATTCTAAATTCTAGGTGGAACAAAGAGAATTCGGGCTGTGAAAAAAAGCCTGGGTCAATTGCGACCCTTAAATTTACAAAATATATAGAAGAACATTAATCTGAAGGTAATGTATAGTTTTTAGACAAAAGGAAATGGTGTAAAATACAAAATTAATGCCCTTTCTATGATTCGCCGTCTTGGGACTCTCTCCATGGTCCGCCATCAGTCAGACAGTTTTTATTTTTTATTTCAGAAAGTAACAATGTCTAGTACTCAATTTCACTTTTAAACAATAAAATGATATATTCTTTATCTGCATTAATTAAATTACGAACATGTCTCTAATGGTTTCGAAATTACAAGGCTTTTGCACCTTTCAGTTGCTCTCCTTTAAAATTTGAAAAGTGTGATTTAATACACTTTGGAATCGAGAAATTGTTAACCAACGAATACATGGACTACAAAATTATCAATAAAATTCTCTTTCAAAATCCTAAATTCTATCACAAAGATAGATAATATCCAGTACTCAATTTCACTTTTAAACAATAAAACATTCTTTATCTACGTTTAAAAAATTACCTACTTATTTCAGATAGTTTCAAAATTACAAAACATTGTACAAAAGTCTGACTTAATACAATCTGCCTCTGGGGTCCAATATGCTTCGCAGTAAATTCTTGTAACATGAATCAATTTTCTAAATAAATGATAGCGATGATTCCATCATAAAATTCTAAATAAACAGTGAAAGAAACCCACGTACCCCTGTCCTCGTAAAAATTCTCATTTCTTCTGAAAAGTGTTCCAGATACATTAAAAAGATCCGTGGCGCTTCGAGCCATCAACAATTCCCGCATCAGCGATGCTATGTTTCTCTTTCAGCAGAGCATGCTACGGATCTGATAGGTACAAATGAATATTCACTGCCGATGCCAGGTTCTCGTACGTGCGCTATCTGGCTGGCGTGATCGCTGTAACCGCGACACAACAGTGTCAAAAGGGTCCTTTGAGTTCGCTCGGTACAATGCGAAGAAAGCACGAACAGATGCTCGTCACGATGTCGAAGGTGCGACTCGTAATTAACCAGAAGCTCGACCGGATGTTGATTAAGCTGACCTCGCAACGAGGAAGCCAAGCTATGCACTCCGTCAGTCACCTCTCTGTTCCAAGCCTTAGGCGTTGTTCTTCAATTACAAATGCTAATTGAGGACACACAGGCCCGTTAATTAAATCGGCACCGGTTCGCGATCGGCAATCGAACGTTTATGAAATAGATATTTCTTTGGAAAAAATTCATTTATAAATTTCAAGTTAATTTAAAGTTTCGCTAATTTTCTTTGAAAAGAAATGAAAACAGTTGTATTCGAAAGCGATACGCATCGAAGGAATTTCAATTTCATAATTTTCCAGTCGTTCGGAAGGCGTTCAATCGGGAAACCAGCTTCGTTGTTCATCGGAGCAAAACAAACGCGTTTAATTTCCTCCTATCAATTGCAAATTAAAAGTCGTCCCTGCGGAAGCCACGGTGTTGCTACGAAAGAACTTCTCCCCCGCCACCCTTTGGGCTCGTCTTTTTTACAATTCACCCGGTTTCCCTCAACCCCTCGGCACGGTTCTTCTTCCGCAATTACAGCGGAGGCGGCGGTGCTTAAAAGTCGATTACCTTTCGTCGGGTAGAAAACGATTTCAGTAACGTGCTCGCGGGCTGGAAAGCGTTCCGCGAGACACAGACGAGTCCTTAGAGGTGAATTCTCTTCTCCGCTCTCGACGCACAAGATGTAATCTTGAAAAGAGACGAGGAAGCGAAGCAGACGCGAACGCGCAGGGAAGAAGAGATTATGCCCCGATCCCTTCGAGCAATCTTGTTAGCGCTAACCCGATGCCTGGCCAAAGGAAAAGACAAGCTCGCGGAGCAGGGATTACAATGTTGTTCTAACGGGCATTCTGCAACATGCCGTTTGCCCTCTTATATGTATCGTACCTATAGATACCGCGTAACGAGACAATGTGGTTACATACCCTGCCGCATTGATCAATCCTCCGGGTATGTCGAAAGGGAGGAACTATATTCCATTTCGAAAGGTAGATTATTAACTCTGAAATCTCCCTTCGCAATGAAAATCATATTTCCATATGTACGGTATCGAGAAATGTAGACTTTCCTTGGGAAAATGATCTTCCTTAGGAAAATACGAAAGAAAAGTCTTCCATGGGAAAATAGCAATGCAGGAAAATTAGGTCTTCTTAAAATCTTGATTTTCAAATTTAAGAAAATGACTTAGTAGGGAAAATGGTGTTACAGGGAAATTAGGACTTCTTAAAATTTTAATTTTCAAATTTAGGAAAATGATTTACTAGGGAAAATAGTGTTACAGGAAAATTAGGAATTCCCAAAATCTTAATTTGTAAATACAAAAGAAAAGTCTTCCTAGGGAAAATGGTGTTACAGGGAAATTAGGACTTCTTAAAATCTTGTTATTCAAATTTAAGAAAATGACTTACTAGGGAAAATAGTGTTACAGGAAAATTAGGAATTCCCATAATCTTAATTATCAAATTCAAAAAAAGCCTTCCTTGGAAAATGACGTTACAGAAAAATTAGAAATCCTTAAAATATTAATTTGCAAATGCAAAAGAAAAGTCTTCCTTGGGAAAATTAGAAATTCTTCAAATCTTAATTTTCACATACAAAATAGCTTTTCTTGGAAAAATAGCGTTGCAGGAAAATTAGAAATTCCCAAAATCTTAATTTTGGAATATAAAAAAGTGCCTTCTTTGGGAAAATGGTGATACAGGAAAATTAGAAATCTTCAACATTTTAATTTTCAAATACAAAAGAAAAGCCTTTCTTGAAAGAATAAGAAATCCTCAAAATTTTAATTTTCAAATTTAAAAAAAGCCTCCCTTGGGAAAATAGCGGTACAAGAAAATAAGGAATTCTGAAAATCTTAATTTTCAAATACAAAAGAAAAGCCTTCCTTATAAAAATGGGGTTACAGAATAATTAAAGATCCTCAACATTTTAATTTGCAAATACAAAAGGAAACCTTCCTTGAAAAAATTAGAAATTCTCAAAATCTTAATTTGCAAATACAAAAAAAAGAATGCAATCACTGTTCATAAATTTCCTAGTTCTTCAAACGCAAGAACACGTTCCTGCAACCTTATATCCCCGGAACTCGATGCACTAGTGAACGGTTTATCTAGAGAGTGAAACGAAATGCGTTCAGGGCACGAATAAAAATACGACGAAACAGAATCTAATTAGAGGAAGCACGCGACGGAATAAAAGCTAAGAATGCGCCGGCCGATTTACAGCGTCGCGCCGCTCGGTCCGGCGCGTAGAGAACGTTTTATCTTGGCCAACGAAGAGTACACCGGTCATGATTTATAACGATACTCGATTTTCTGCTTATCTTGTTGCGACATGTAATACGGTAACGAGACATCGTGTTACTCGACTCGGGACATCGGTCAATTCGCGTGTATCCTGCTAATAATCTGTTCGTCTTCACGATATCGTGGATGCTTCCACTCCAAGAAAGCACTATACCTCCATTCCACACTCTGAATGTTCTGAGAATCGTTATTGCAATATCTAACAGCCTTGGAACCCTTTTAGCTACCTTATAATCTTACAATTAGCATAACAGTGTAAATTCAGTCATTAGAAATTTACAGTGTGTTATTTGAAACAAAAAGAGACTGAACTTTATTTTGGGGAACACAAAATTATTGTCTATTCATTATATATTCTGATAGTATTTGACGAGTAAAATCCAAAAATACCAGGTTTAAGCTCAGGAATCCACTGGTTCAAAAGTTATGCCCATGTAAAGTTAAGCATTTTTAATGTATTTTGAGGTTATTTTGACGCCATTTTGACTTCTATTTGTAATTAGACCAATCAGCGGAGTCGCTGCTTCTAAATAGATCACGTGAGCCCAGTCATTTCAAATAGTTGATTTTAATTATAGAGCAATTATAAATGTTGATGGATGAGGTTGGTTAGGTTATATATTTTCTAATTTGAATATTTTCAGAGTATTTCTAAGTACATTTTCTTTCCCTTGAATTAAGTAAGTTCGATGATCGAGACAAGTGTAGATAAAGACATTTGACTTCCCGTCAAAATGGCCTCCCACGTGAGCCCGCTCATTGGCGGAATTATGGGTAGAAATCAAAATGGCGTCAAAGTAACCTCTTAAAATATACTTAAAACGCAGAACTTTTGAATGCTTGAATCTCTGAGCTTAAAGTTATTATTTTTGGATTCTACTCGTCAAAATAAAGATCAACAATTTTATGTCCCCCAAAATAAAGTTCGACCAAACATTCTAACTAATAACTAATATTTCAAAAAATATTTTCTCAAAGTAATATCCGAGGTTCATAAACAAATGTGAAAAGTTTTCGTATATAAATCTCAAACTGTTGAACTGATATTTCAGAGCGATATATTCAAATCTTTGAAACGACTTTTTCTTTGTACTCAATTTCCAAAGAACGACCCCTCTATAAATTACACATGCACGAAGTGTAGAAGGAAGTACACACGATTTGACATCTTTATACAGGCATGGTTGGAACAAGCGAGCACGGCTTGAAATTGAGAGCGACGAGCGTTCCTCGTGAAACTGGAGACGAGGAACGGAGCTTGAATTTGCGAAGAGCCAGATCGATGACACTGTCAACACTTAATCGTGCGACTCCGAACACCGCTGATCCTCAAGTGTTTTGACAAGCCAAGGAAAACGTAAGGTGATAGCAGATTGTAATAACATTCTCGAATATCGCTTTTTCGTGGCGAACAGAACACCCTATCGCTTACAACCGCATTAACCCTTCGGTGAAGAATGGTGGGTCATTCAAGACCCACTATATCGAGACTCTGACACCTAACTGACACTAATAATTATCTAATAATTCAAAATAAAGGTGAATATTAATATTTCTTCCCTTAATTAATATTGCAATTATTTCAATGAGGAATATTAATAATGATTGAATTTTTTACTTCAAAAATGAAATATTTTCTCCCTTATTTTAGTTCTCTAATAATTATCATAGAAATTTTATAAAACTCAATGTAGAGTAACGTTAAGGGTAGGACGTTCAAAGGGGTGTTAATTCAATTTCGCGGTTACCGTGGTAACGAGGTGAAATTTGCGCAAACTTTCGGTGATGTAATGTTGAAGGTAGACGTTCACAATGGCTTTAATTCGGTTTTGTGGTTGCCGTAGTAACTACGTGAAATTTGTGCAAACTTTTGCCCGGCTAATGCTGGGGGCCACGTTTCATTTGCATCTTCCTGCGATCGCGTCAAATCGACCTAACAATTCTCTCAATTTTCGCAATCTTTTTCAACCTCGCCTCAAATAATAAGCCAAAAACAGGGCAATTTTTAAGAAATGATTTCACTTCACCCTCTTGAAATTTTAAAAAAATGGTACAAGATTACCAGAAATTGCACGAAGGCCAACAAATTTAAGTCCCCTTCCCATTGCCAAAATAATTGGCAATTTTACAAAACTTTTTAAACACCCAGTAACGAGGCGTTCCACTACAATTCTCCTTTCCGTCTGTTAATGAAGCTCTGATATTCAGACGCAGCCGGTATCACGGCTGACCGAGTGGCCGATAAATCTTCTAATAATGTGAAAATTAGGAGGGCAGGAATGTATAGAGAGAAGGCTGGTAATGTCTGTGCGACTGGAATTTTCATGGAGGACCAAGAATCTCTCTCTCTCTATCTTCGTTCTCGGCTTTCAGCCAGCAACGCTATTCGAGCGTCGCCGTAACACATCGATTTTCCATTCTGGCAAAATGTCCACCGACGGTAATTTTCTTAAGATGACTCGTAACCACATTCTCCCGGTACCCTGCCCGTTCCCTTTTCCGATTGTGCTTACGTGGAATACCTCGACGTAACAATCCTTTCCAGGCCTACAAACATTAAAGATTCAGCTCGCATACCGGCGTGCTTTTCCACTCGAATCGACAGATAACGGATGTACAGGGTGATTCGACCGGCTACGACTGGTTATGGCCCTCTTTTATAGGCAGAGATACGGGGAAATTGCACGATGGCTTCGTTCGCCATTTGCCGGTCACGGTGGTCGGGTTAAAAGTGACGTAAATTTTTCTTACTGATAGCTTGAGTGCGCTTTTAGGAATACCTTTCACCTTTCACGGCTATCTTTTTCTTTTATTTCAATCTTCCAACTGGTATACCTTCATTAATTCGTAAACTTTGGTGCGCCAAGTTTTTCCAATGATAGAAAGTTCCCAAATTGAAATAGAGTAAATTTTCTTAATGACACAAAATAGTAATTAATGACAAAATTAGAGTTAAAGAATACAATTTGCAATTTAAATAGGAATATGAGAAATATAATATAATGCGTTTTTCAGCGCTCCGATGGCGGACCAGGGAGAGAGCCCTAATTAAAAATTACTGTTTCAACAGAATAATAATTTATTATATAAAAAACACTTTGCATTATGTTTTCTACTTTTTAAGGAAAAGGATCAATCATTACAGGGATAACTGTATACGTTGCTATAATCGTTAATAGGAAAATTCGAGTCAAAGGATATTTGCCAAGTTGAATATCACGGGATATGCGAAGATAAAATAGTGGAAAGATGTTCCGCAAAAGGGATAGAAATTAACCGAGCCATTAACCGTAATTGGAATGGAACAGAAGAAAGCGTCGAGCTCCGGGGTCATTTCGATTTCCATGAAGCTACTTTAGCGATGGAAGAAATTCAAGGGAACTAAGGCCGCAGATTCGACCAGATCTGACGTCCAATTTTCATCCGAATTGATATTCAAGGCACCGGCATCGCTCAGGTAATTACCTGGGCTTCCTTTGTGCATAAATCCTGTCGGTCAAGCCGGTTCGCCTGGCCGGAATCAAATGTATCCCATAGAGAATTCAATTTGCCACATCAATCTGAAGTTCCCTTTAAAGTGCTCATTATCGTCGTTCACAGGCACGGTAAAGCACGGACAATTATAATAACAATGTGGTCCGTTAATAGACGTCCGACATGTAAATGCGCTTGTCCATCCCGATTTCTCGTTACATCGTCCGTTAACGACGTTATTATTAATTTTATCCTCCTTGTTCGTTGTGATTTTATTCGTTATTTCGTACTTTATGCCATTCCTCCATCGTTTTATTTTTGAAGTTATTAATAAAAAAATGTTAGATATGATTTTGAGTTAGGTATATTGAAAAAACGGATGGTGCAGTATGGGGGTTAACACACTTCAAGTGTTATTTTTCTTTTCAATAATGAGGTGTATTCCCCAAGTGTTCATTTATTAATGAAACTTTGATATTATATAGAACTCGTCAGGCTTTGGTGGCGGACGACTAATTGTTCAATAGATATTAACAGTTAAAATTAATTACTTGTTACATTCTAAATTATAACACACTAATGCACTGCAAATCCAAAGGTTCCCAGTTCAAATCTCGAGTTCCCCAAATTTTTTTTAATTAATTTATTAATTACATTACACTTATAATAAAATAAAAAAGTTTTATTGTCAATTAAGCGATGTTAATATTTTTTAAATAAACTGGGGTATTCAGCTTAACGAGTTTTATAAGATGGCAAAGTTACATTAATATGCGAACATTCGGGGCATTTCCCCCATAAGAAAAATCAAAATCAACGGAAAAAATTGTTTTCCAAAGTCGAAAGTTCCGAATCCTAATCCAACAAACGGGAATTTCTTACAGCATGATTTCAATGAACGCGAAAAGTTTGACTCGAGCGAAGACGTTTACCACTTTTTTCGCCGGAGCCGCTTAATTACTTCGGGCTTCTTTTGTCCCTCGAATCGTATTATTCGCGGCAATTCGTGTATTTAATCGCGGTCGTCTGGATTTGCCATAGCGTTTCCACGTCGAACAGAGTCCCTCTCGTTTCGAAGCCGGCCATCGAACCTTCTTTCCTCGGTACGCCTTTCTTTCTTTCGTTCGCTCGTAGAGACCGGGATAATTGCATTTTTACACGGAGAAACACCGTTTCCTCCCCGTGAAATTTCCCATTTTTCATCCCCTTAGTAGCCGCGCGTCTACTCGTTTAATATTCCGCAATTACACGAAACGAAATTATTCCCCGAACCCCGCTAACAAGCTTGATTCAACGTATTTCGTAACGAGAACCAACGCGACAAATAATATTTTAACGAGGATCCATGATCGGTTTTCCCTTTCTCTGCCCTTTGTTCCATGATAAAATACTGCAGTGAAAACAAATATCAAAGATGTATCTTTTATCACCAATATTTTGATATTTAATTTCTACCTTTTGCAAAATAAAGACTTCTTTTTTCAATATTGATACAAATTAAGGTTGCTAAATTAAGTATAATATATTTAGAATCGTTGACAAATGAATGAATTTTTTATCCAATATCAAAGGGAAAGATTAATTAGAAATTGTGCAGGTTGCATTATTGATCTACAAATGAAAGCAGTTTGTCTGAACTTGGATCTACGACAGTCACGTCTCATGGGAACGAGAAAATGTAAACGACAATTTAATCATCCCTACAACGTCTATCTATCAGATATTTCTCATCGTTCGTTCGGTTTTTATGGGGTCGAACAGGCAACACGTGCATCTGCCACGTGGAAGCTTATGCATCAGCCTCTCGAACCCATGATTTCCCCATTAGAATGCTGCTCGTCGTGTCAACGCGAGTCCAGATAGATATTTCATGGAGAACAGAGCGAACAGATGCTTCACGAATATCGAAGGAGCAATCTTTCGTGCGTTGAATTCTGTCCTTTTGTTAAAAACTGTCTTTGAGATAAAATATACATTACTGGATACGAATTTTCTTAGATAAATTACAGTATTTTATATTAATTTAAAAGAATATACTTTGAAATTTAGATTCATAGAAAAGCTTTTCAGTAATGTAATTAGTACAGAAAGTAAATATTTTGAAAATATTCCAGTGTTCCTCGTGCGAACAACCCTCTGTCTGAGGTCTTGAATGGCTGCGCGTGACGGCCTTATTACCGTGTAAAGTTTTACAAAAGCTCACTCTCTGTGAAATGTTTTTATTGTGAAATAGAAAACAGAAGGAACGAGTTGCAGTTGCGGTAAAATAATGTATGGAATTGAATTATTTTCATACTTCTGTTCTTAATATAAAATAAAATAAAATAAAAAATGAAAGAAAATTATAATATAATATAATAATATTACAATGACATTATAATTATTTATACATTTATTTCCGGAAGATTAATATCTCAGCGTTAATTCCATCAATTATCTCATCAAACCTTGTCAGCGATAATAAACGATTTATTTATATATAATTTCACTGTAATATTATTATATTATATTATAATTTCTTTAATTTTTGATTCATAATATATTTATATTATTATATTTTCTTAAAAGTAAAGAAATAAACAATTTTTATCCCAAATTAGTGTTTATTTTTTTTCAATACCTTGAAACATAATTCATCCCTGATTCGTTCCACCTTCTTCTTACCCCATCCCTTTCTGAAAAACAGGAGGAAAAAACCTTTCAAAATTCCCACGTTCACACCCCAACAATCCGTACCACCGATCTCACCCTAATGTTAAAAATACAAGCTTCGCCGAGCATGCCTCTACCCTCGTCCCCTCTTTCTCTCTCCCTCGACTTACCCCCGAAAGAAAGAAAGAAGATTCCTGTGTTCGACACTATCAAACAACTGTTTTCCCACCCCATCGATCACCGGTCGGAATTTAATCGGCGACCACGAGGCGGTCGGCATTCATTAAACAGCCGGGCGCGCACTTGCTGCACTAATAATGATCCGAAAGCCACGAAAAGCTGTGCGCGAGGGTGCAAAAGGGGTCTCCACGGTAACCACGGCCAGACCGACCGGCACAAATTTAATATCTGCTAGTTCATAATGACACTCCTGGAAAATGAGCCCGTACGCGTTCCACCCCCGATTCCGAACCCTCCAGGCCCTCTTCGAGCCTTTATTTGTGTAATATACAGGGTGCGCGATGAAAATCGGGGTGAGTTTTGAAAAGGAGCCTTCGAGAATATGGAAACAGCTGTTTTCTTTGCTAATCATTGAAAATCATTGAAAAAGGTTTAATTAGATCGAATGTTTATTAATGCTGACAAGCTTTGAAGGGATAATTGATTAATCTTGCGGAAAGGGTGGATCTTGGAATGATTAGTACAAATTAAAGGAAGTAAAATATACTTCAAATATTTTTCTCTGATTTTTAATCATTTTTTCTAATATTTTTCTTTTAGAAAAAAGAATCTAGAAAAAGAAATTCTAATAAAAATCTGGTTCTAATATTGATAAATATTATTATATTCATTGTTAAATATTATTACACTTATTATGTCTATATAATTTGATTTATATTAAATTTGAGTAAATACATAACAAAACTGTTATGTTTTATTTAATAAAACACATTTCATCAGAAGTTGAGTAATAGAATGATCAAAATCCACTTCAGAATGATCAGAAATTGCTCCTTTTATTCTTTTCCATTTTAATCCTTAATATTTATTTAATTATAAGTGTTTAATAAAATTTCTTTGCTCCTGTATCAAAATAAAACCTTCACCCATAGAAAGAAACCAAATATTTGGAATTTTTCACCATCTCAAGAATGCTATCAAAATTTTTCACATAAAATCTTTTCTCTCTCACAAATCCTAAGAAAAGAACCTTCACCTAACGACTTCGCACTAATTAATACCCGCAACATAAACCCTCCCCCAATCAATTTACTAATTATATATCCCCCAAAATCGCGACTAAGCACGAAACTCATTAAATTCCGTTTCCTAAAAGAGTCATCCCCTGCGCGATCGCGATTTCCACCGCACCCTGTACGCAGAATTCGCGGCGTACCGCGCGAAACGCACGAATTCCACGCTGCCTTTATTAGGGGGCGAGAGGGGCAAGGGAAGCGAGGTGAGATCACGCTTCGACGAAGACGAAAGGAGACGTTCGGTGACGGGGTGGCAAAGAAATCGCGGGGATTTCGAGCAATTAAAAGCGGAGAAGCAGAGCTAAGTGGCGAGAGCATCGGCTCGCGCCTTTTCGCACCGACGCCCTTTCCCTTAGGTGAACCGGAGCCTCGAAAAAAGCAGTCGTTCTGATTCGTCCGGGAAATAACAAGCGACCCCCGGTGGACTCGTCGAGCCATCAACCCCCTCGCTCTTTAAAGGGGTGACTCGAAGAGTCTCGCAAACGCGTCGAATCGAAAGGTGCGCGTAACGCGAACACGCAAGGGCGAGCGTTTGTTAAAACGGTGTAATCCGAGACATCAAAGGGCGTTTCGTCGATTCCGGCAAGGATTCTTTTTTCATACCATTCCCTTTTGACATCCGCCCGCTTCTTTGTACCGCGCTTTTAATTTCCACCTGGATTTTTCGAGTTTGCCGATCGCGGACCGTTGAACGCACCCGGGGTGTGCCAAAAGCGGTCGATCGCGAATTCCATTTAAGATTCCGTTCGAAACGGAAAGTTAGAGTCCTAAGAGCATTTCGATTTCAAACTATCGCATCGTCCCGGGGGGGTGAACGGAAACTTGCCGGATCCGAAGGACCAGCGACAATTTCGGTGACATCCGATCCCCGTCTGGCCGGGGATTCTCCGTGCGGGATAACCTGGCCTCACGGGCAATCAGACGGAGCGATTGTTGCACGACTCGCGAAAGCCCCGGGAATCCGAAACGGGAGCAAAGTACCACGGGCTGGCTTCAATTATTAAAACCGTCGCGACACCGGATACACGAGGGCTAAAGTTCGCTCTAGGAGGGTTCCGTGAAAAGCGAGGATTTACCGTAACTATTAAATCATGTATAATAGCCCTACAGGAGAGCTGCCTGCTCCTAGACGCTGTTTGTTCCGACAAAAGGCGACGTTACAAGGGAAACCTTGCAACGAAAACATTTCAATTACACCCCTCGATGTTACAGAATTTTCACGTAGTGAAATTAAGAATGGAAATAGTTAATTTTCAAATTTCAAATTGCAAGCTTGCAATCCTCTATTTTACATTATTTGTATTCTCTTTTTTTAATTAATGGCTTATTTTTAAAAAGTCAATATCGTATTCTCGCGCCAATTGAAATTCACAGAAGCGCGGGAGAATATTCGAATTTAAAATAGTAACTATGAAAGTGTAATATTAAAGCCCAATTAATTTCGGTTTTCTTTTAATTATTCAGGCACGTGTAATTGACCCCTGGCAAATTAAACAATGTTAAATGTTTTCAAATTATTTTCATCGATTTCCCGAATACTCGTGGCAGAAAATCATCGCTATTCCCTCGGCAGTTCCCTCGGATGAAAGCAATCAGGGAAATCGAAGCAGACGGGTTCTGGCCGAGGCAAGAATTTCGTACAACAAGGATTGTATCAAATGTGCGAACGTGTCGTTCGATTCGATTAGCTTTGTCGGGGAATGGTATTCGTGGCTCGCATATTAGCAAAGGCACGCGGTGGGCCCGAGAGTTCACAGGGTTCGCCCAGGTATTCCTTTTCGATGGACGTACAGCCAACCCCGGAGCCAAGTTAATCAACGAGATGCATTCAGAGGGATGGTATCGCGAACGGGTGAGGAGACGCGTCGTACACGAAACGTGGCATGTCGACAAAAAGGAGCAAGCCGAGCGTGTAGCCACGGAACACAATAGACGGCCCGCCAGGATATTCAAGCAGCGAGGTTAACCCCTGCTGATCGGCTGGCTCGAACGCGTTCGACGGGAAACACGATCGAATGCCGTTTACCCAACACCGGCTACTGTTCGACGGAACGACGAGCAACGGAGAAATTGCCCTCTCCTTCGAGATCGTAATTGAAAGAGCGCGGTTTATGGAGCGAGAGAAAAGGAGGATCGACTACTTCCGGCTTAATTTTGCGGAGACTGGTAAGAAACAAGGTCTGACGTTGTTTGGAGGTTGATCGAGTGTGTTTTGCTCGAAGCTAATCATTACCTCGTCCACGCTGATATTGGGAAATAAAATATTGAATCTATGTTCGATCGTTGGGAGAGAATTTTCTCTCAGTTTTTTCATTAAGGCGATAGGTTATCGAATAGGATCTCTCCATGGTCCGCCGTCCGAAGAGCGAAACGCATTGTGTTATGTTTCTTAATTTTTTAGGAAAATAATTTTTGATTTTTGCGAAAACGTGATTATAAAATTAAAAATAAATTTGCTCATTGGTTTGAAATAAATTAAACGAAATATCTATTATACTTCACGAAAATGATTCTCACCAATTCTTTAAACAAAATGAAATGTATGATGATCTATTTGTTAAAAAGAATACATACATTCATATGGTAATTTTAAATACAGGATGTTTATTCAAACGGATATCAGAGAAAGCTGGATCACCATCGATTTCTATCATTCTGTGTAAATATAAAATGGCAATAATGTCGGTTTAAAAGGACGTTCAACTATTCTGTGCGACGGTAGCCTGAACCAGTCCAAGTTAAAAGGAAGCAAGCGAATGGGAATCGAACCGAACGAACTCGTATCAGTGGCTGAATCGAGCCGGACCGAATCAAAGGGAGGTCGAATCGAAAACGCGCGTTTCATTGAAGGAAATCGAACGTATGGATAGCATCCTCGCGAGAAAGCTTTGCCAGAAGCGACATTCCAATCCTTTCACTCTCAATCATCGGTGCATCGAATGCAAAGCAACAAAAGCCTTTCTCGTCCCGATCTACGCCGTCCAATTTCAACATTAATTCTACCGATCGTTCGCGTCGGTTCGAGCTTAAGCGCAAAACCTATTCTTCGGGATATATTATTCATACCTAACCCCTACAAGGTAATAATCCCTCTTTCCACCTACACACGGTCACCAATCGTTCTCAGTATAAGCATCACAAGCCATCATTTGCAATGGCTTTTCATCGTAAAATGAACCGATTTCAAGGATTCAACGAGAAGCTTTAACCAGAGAGGAAAAAAAATGATGATTTTAAGAATATAGAAGACCTATTTGCAAAATTTTATTTGCTAATAAAATGTAAGAGAACGTCAGAAGTACGAGAATCTCAAGATTGAGGGCTTCTCTCCATGGTCCGCCGCACCGTCCGCGAGTTAAAGGGTTAATTTTCATCTCCCCTTGTCGTCGTAAAATGAACCGATTTCAAGGATTCAACGAGAAGCTTTAACCAGAGAAAAAAATGACGATTTTAGGAATATAGAGTGCCTATTTGTAGAATTTCATTTACTAATAAAATGTAAGAGAACATCAGAAGTACGAGAATCTCAAGATTGAGGGCTTCTCTCCATGGTCCGCCGCACCGTCCGCGAGTTAAAGGGTTAATTTTCATCTCCCCTTGTCGTCGTAAAATGTACCGATTTCAAGGATTCAACGAGAAGCTTTAATCAGAGAAAAAAATGACGATTTTAGGAATATAGAGTGCCTATTTGCAAAATTACATTTACTAATAAAATGTAAGAGAACATTAGAAGTAAAGGTGTGAGAGAATCCCAAGATTGAGAGCTTCTCTCCATGGTCCGCCGCGCCGTCCGCGAGTTAAAGGGTTAATTTTCATCTCCACCATCGTGTACAAATCTCACCCTCTTTTCTTTATCATTTAATAATATCATATTTGGAGTTGGAGAAGAGAAGAGAACGAGAAGAGACAAGATGGATTTTAGTAAAACTGGCCTTCGGGCAAGGTGAAGGCTATCGTTTTCCACAGGATTCCCAGATGTATCGCGGAATTAATTAAAATCGTTAGTAATATCCTCCCAATTGGACGGGTTCCGGCGTTATTATCGTTCCAGGGATATACGTATAACGGCGTAAGTGCGTGGGAGTAGATCGATAATCCTATATAACGTCGCATCGAGTAATCGTAATTGATGCGCACGCATGGCCGCTATTAAATTTGCGCGCTGCGTAAATTCGCTATGAAACATGATACAGGACCGACAGCACTTAGACGAAACTACATTACATCGTGGCGTGTATTACATGTAAATAATAGAGCGAATAATTAATGGGAAAAGGTGTCCAAAGTGTTGAAGCTTTTAATTTTCGTTCGAAATTTGCATCATATTAATTGTAACACGTGTTTACAATTTCTTTCTATCGTGTAACTGTTCTTGTTTAAATAATTCATTTCTGAAGAGTATCTGTTATATTTTGTTAAATGAAATGTTTAACTTACGCTCAGAACGGACCACCGTGAACGTACTCTTGATTTTCCTATCAAGGTACCGCGGATTTAGATCAAACGAGTATTAATTATCATGGCAAGAGTAGCGCGGCTTCGAGGGAGGGATGATATTTGAATTGACCGGGCGAATATTAATTATAACTCCATGAAAGCGAATATCACGGTGAAAGCGTTCGCTCTACCAACAAGGATTCCGATCGTGTTTCAGTTTATTTCATCCCCCGCCTACCGAACCGACGTGAAATACGATTTCTTCCGGGAAAATCAGAGCATGCGAAACTCTAAAACTTTGTGCCTAGCATCGAATTTCAGAAAATTCAAAATTTCGAGTTAATAAAATGTTTTCTCCTATCGCAGGAGAGTTTTAGTCGTATAAAAGATCCAATTAAAGCATTGTTACTAATTATGAATCATCGTGAAATTTCGTGAAACGTTACCGTCTTCGTTAATTATTAATTAAAGCACGAGTGGATGTTTCGAACAATAACGAACGAAAACAAACTACGCGCAGACGTGTGCATGCATCGTGGACGACTCTTGAAAGCACGAAACCCGGCTGCATGATAACCGACCGTAAAACAGAACTCGGAAAGTAATTTTCATTCATAGAATATTTCATTTTATTGCCGAAACTACGCGGAGAATTGCCATCGTGTGGTCTTGTTTAATCAGTCCTCAGATTACTCGTCGTCACGTTTTGCAAACAGTATCACACGATTCATTTGTTGTTTCGCAGAACGTATACAGTTATCGAACTCTTTTCTTTAAAAAGTAGAAAATATAATATAATGCTTGTTTAACGTAATAAACTATAATTCTATTCGAAACAAAAAATATTCGAGGTCATAGGAATCTCTCCATGGTCCGCCGCCCGAATGTTGAAAAATGCATTATATTACATTCTTTACTTCATCAGGAAAAGTATACGTCACCCTAGATTTATAAAACTTCCATAGGTAACAAATTCGTTAACGCTAAAATAATTCCTCGAATAATTATTGAAATCCCAAAGACCATAAATAAATCGAAGAAGAGCAAAGACAGTGTGACACGTAGGATCTCGGTGTGAAACCGAGTGCACGCGATTCGTGCATAACGAAGAGAGGAACCACTCGGCTCACACTCGTCAGACAAGATTCGCTAATTGGGATTAATTCGCACTAATTAATTAAATCACGAATTGCTCGGCTGCCATATAGCAGACGGTGCGAGTGCACAAGTGCCACGGTTTATCGAATATTCGATCTACGTGTACGTGTGCACCGATGTGGGTGTACCAGGCAACGAACCGTAGCCAAAACTTTGTGACACGCATCGTTGATAAAATCAGCACGTTTATACCGCGAGAAAACGCTGGACGCGTAAATTCGACGCTTCATCGGTTCGCCGCGACACGAATCGATCCGACTTGAAAAATCCTGCTTGATAAGGAGTTCCATGCTCTGATAACGGTACCCGGAGGAGAACTGAATTTACGAGCTTGCGAAGTGTCCAGCTGCTCGTGAAATGTTAAGAAAGCAACTTTCCAAAGTTTGCCTGGGAATCTGCCGTTGAAGCTTTTCGTTGAAAAGTTGGGGAGGAAATTTTCTCTAAGTATCGGACCGTCTAAGATCGTTTACATTCTCCGAGAAAAATTCAAATAAATTCAATATTTTTATTTAAAAATCGATATTAATTCTGACAAAGCTTGTAGTTATTTTTTCCTTAGAAAAGAATGTTAATTTTTTTTTGTGAAATATAAAATTAAGAAGATTCATGAATAAATTATTCCCTGTTTCGATTGTAACTTTAGAAGAGATTATGATACTGAGCCCCGGATGAAAGGAACTTCTGAAAATTGTAGCAAGTGTCGATAAACTTAGTCGACAGACATCGTGAAAAGTTAACTTCCGAAAGTTTTTGAGACGTTCAGGTGACTTTGGTATAAATCTAACTCGAACCTTAAATCAGGACTTTGATCCGAAAATTTCAAAAGAATCAAAAGTTAATATGGTGTAAAAAAATAACCACGTTAAATCTTTTTCTACTGATTTTGTTAGTGAAATTAACGAGCTCCGGAACGGACAGCAGAATTTTTTACAGACCAGAATTAACGAGGCTAAAATCGAACAAAAGAAACGAAACGGCTAGGATTAAATAACGTAGACTCGACGTATGGTAGGTTGAAAAAAATTCATTTATCCTGAACAAGCTACAAGCTGATCGAACTGTCCGTCAAAGCGTAAAACGAGAGTAATCCGATCGATCTGGACAGTATCAACATCAAACGCGAAACTATGTACAGCTTGATTTTTTCCTGTCGAACAATGGAACGAAAAATCAACGGAGATAAGAGTTACCAAACAATAAACGATTCTTTATTAACTCTATAGATCTCAAATTGTAATCTATATTTTTTATTTATATTTGACATGGAATCATCATCCGTTCATAAGTGACAGTTTTTGAAAAATTTTGTTTTCATAGAAAAATGTAATTCGGGTACTCGGTACGGTCGGGTCTGCATTCTTCGGGTCGACTCGGGTCGGGTCGGGTCGGGTCGGGTCGCATTGTTCGGGACAACCCCGACCCGGCCCGACCCGACCCGAGCTAAGCCGAGTCGAGGCAAGTCGAACTTATCCGAATCAATCCGAGCCGATTCAATATTTTCGAATCCTCGCACCCCTCTAATTAACACCTTAATTACCGGGGGCCACTAATGATCAACGTCTCAAATATAATATAATCAACTAATTAGTAGAAAGAAGGATATTCTGCTATCCCATAATAATAAATTACAGAAGATAAAAAATCCATTTTCTTAATAATTAAAATTCCAATATATCTGACTATCAACGACCCTTTCCCCTGTCCCATTTAAACATTAAAGAATCCAAATTAAAGATAACACGAGTTCATAATGTCAAGACAGGTAATAAAAAGCTCGAGCTTGTACAATGGTCATACGAATAAATATTATTCTTTCTGAAATACAGAGGATAATAGGGAGGATATAAAACAAGCTAGAAACGAACGTTTCAAGAGAGGAGATAATTAAAACCGAATGTACAGTCAGTCGAGAGGGAATCAAGGAAAAGTAAAAAGGGTGGATTCGACGAAACTCTGATGGAAATAACGACGGAATACGACTCGCAGATGTTAACCAATGCTCCCCGAGCAAGGAACGCTTTATTCGCGGATTGCGCTAGTTAAAAAACTGTCGCCAGAAATAACATTAACACGGGACGAGTTGTATTCGTTTCGTTCGAGCGACGGGCCACGAGTTAAATTTGTAAGATGCCATCCCTTATTGTTCTTTTACTAACCTGTTGACTGAGCAATGTAAAAAGAAGAATTCTATTCTATTCCTCTCTTTTTATTACTCCTCGTAAAGATAAATTTAATTCACCCATCTGCTGTTTACGCATCAACTTTTGATTCAATCTGACTTTTTATACGCAATCGACGTTTATTAATAATTACAAATAATAACTCGATTATTTTTCAACGTGAAACAACTTTTAATCCGACGAGGTATATTTAGTTTACCTTGAGTATTTTTTTTTGTCTAACGAACAGGTTGTTAAGAGGAAAGGAAAATTATCCATTAAGCTTTCGTTCGAGCGTGGCTTGTTTCTATTAAAATCGAAACACAAACAGACGAAAGTTTCCAAGGTAGTTATGTACTTTATTTGATGCACGTTGCGCGCCTTGATTAAATACTCGACAAACGGTACAACCTTGGCCAAATTAATAATCTCCGAACGTTATTAAGCTCGCCGATAAAGAAACGCTGACGCCAGACGGCAACAATTTTTCCAAACACTTTTTCCCGCCACGATAAACTTTCTAATTACGAAACTTCCACCGAACTAAAGTGTATCAACGGCACCGGATCAAAGTGATACTCGAGATCACGGTGTAAAAACTTCTCTTAATATCGCGGGAAACAAAATACAAAGTGAAATAGAAAGGAAAAGAGAGGAGAAACATCATACTGGATCCTCTCAATTTCCTGCTGACTCGTTATTAGCTTCGAGGCGACCAACTTTTGGCGAGAAATTCTCGTTGATGAATAAAAATTATTTTAGTACTAAAAACCGAGAAATATTTGTTAAAAAATTGTAGAATTTATTGGAAAAAAAATATAAATATTCCCTTGTCTTCTTCTTGGTGATATTCTTGTGGTTTGATTGAAACAAAGATTAGGGTAACGTATACAGTTATCGATCCCTAATTTTTAAATAAAAGAATTTCATGTGTTGGAAGAATAATTCTTAGAGGAACAATGAAAATAATATAAAATACAAAATTAAATTGAAATTATGGCTTTCTCCATGGTCCGCCATTTATGCGCAATCAACAACAGTATCTTTGTTTCAAGCAAACCACAAGAATATCTCCAAGAAGAAGACAAAGATCAAGAGCAAGAAAGGAGAAGCATGAAGCCTGAATGGAAAGCCATGACCCTGACCAAGGAAACGATCAGTCTAAAGAATCGCATCGTGGAAACGGATTTTCCGGTTCGATCCTTCTGGACACGATGGCAGCACCGACCGTCAAGATAGAAGCGTCTCGTGTAGAAAGGAAAATCGTCGTTTTAGAGACGATCTAAATTTAAGTTTCAGATTTATACACCTTCACTCACCGGCCATTGACTTTCCTCGGACTTGCTTTCAACCCTGCGCTTCAGCGAGCACCCATTCCTACCCCCCCTCCCACCCACCCACCTCACCCCAACAAGTAGATGCGACTCTAACTCACGATTTTTCTCCCTTATTTCATGCTGCAGGCCTGGGCATAAATCATGCGAAATACCGAGTGAAAGACGACGGTACGGACGGTAAATCTTTTGGATAAGTCGATTGCTTTTGTTGTTAGGGTAATTGAAGACATTTCTATGGTTCTAACAACATCATACAATGGACAATTTAATGGCAAAAGATACGATTTATATTATTTTGTTTGATAAGATTGCAATTGTATTAGTAGAAAATATTTCTTTTGATTAATATTGAATGAAAATGTATTTGGATATTATTTCTTGTGGAAAAATAAAAATAGTGGAATTTTTTCTACAGTTTAACCCTCTATAACCAAAATTTGTTATTTTATTTAAAAAGATTCTAATAAAAGTGGAGAAAGCCCTAATTTTATATCTTAAATTTTACACTGTTCTACAATTTCTTTTAAAATTGAACCCTCTATAACCAAAATTTGTTATTTTATTTAATAAGATTCTAATAAAAATGGCAACAATTGTAGTGCTTTTTAGGTAAATAAAAATATAAGAACCTTCAGACGACGGACCATGGAGAAAGTCCTAATTTTATTTCCTACATTTTGGACTTGTTCTTTAAATAAATGATATATTTAGCTTTAAGTTAATGTCTTTGTACAAGTTTTGTAAATTATAATTAATGCTATGATAGAATTAATTAACTAAAGAATTATAAACTGATCATTAGAAATTCATAAACCTGGAATTCTTAATCCTATTCGAATGTATCATATTTTCTACTTTTTTAGAAAAAGGATCAATTATTATAATAGGGATCGATAACTGATCTATAATTTATAATATTCACAAACATTAAAAAATAATAGAAAATACGAACTATATTACAATTCTTTAGACAGGCGAAGAAAAATATCCAAGTCCATTCAACAAATCTCTGCTACATCGTAACAATCCGAATGAGAAACGGCGGTCATTGTACGCGGGAATGTTTATGTTGTTGCTGAGACAAGGAACACGGCAGCTGTGTCATTTGGTCGAAAGAGAAATAGCAGAAGTACACGAAAGACATCGTTCGCTCACGCGAAACGTCGCGACCGAATATCTTCATCGATTTGTACACCCAGTCACCCGTTCGCGAAGTTAAAGTAGAAAAGAAAAGAAAATATTATAGAAAACGTAGAAACGCGTACAAGACGGCTTATAATTCATCCAAGTTTCCCGAGAACTTGTGTCATTGTGCATGTCTCTATTGATCGTTCGCATCGTACCCGGTGTATAAATATTTCCGCACGATGAGATGTGCTTCCACTCTGTCGTTTCGATGATCGACGAGCTGTTGGATTATGCATTCGAAACTACCCGCGTTAGAACCGGGATTCCTCCTGTTTGTTACAGGTCAAACGGACTTCGATATCGCGCACCCATTGTGTACCGATTTTAAACGATTCACCCTCGTCATCGGAAAATGATTGATTAACGAGCGCTGATTATATAGAACAATTTCCTGTTAATTGGAAAAATATCGACACCTACGATAACTGTATTCATTGAACTTCGAACGGCGGACCATGGAGAGAGGCCCAACTTTCATCTAAATTTTATACGGTTCTATAAATTATTCTTCCAATTTTGAAAATATGAATGAAATTCAAATTCCTCGATTTTTGAAATACAGTGGCGATGAAAAGTTTCGGTCCTGGCAGATTTTTTTTCATATTTTGATTTCAGGAGGAATGAACATAACTTTAAATAAAATAATATATTTTACTGTAAATAATTTTTGGTAATGATTAAAAAAAAACTAATCCATTTTTTATTTAACAAAAAGCAAAAGCAAAATCATAAATATCGGGCCAGGTCGCTTCAAATCACAGAAATTAATTGAATCACTGGAAAATACTTAAAAAAACATTTGGCCCGTAACTTTTGATCGCCACTGTATCTGCAATTTTATATAAAAAGGAATAGAGATACGCGTGCACGACTGAATCGAAAATCCTGAAAATTAGTCGAATCAAAGGGAACTGCACAGTGTATGAAAGAGCCCGCTTTTAGCACATGAAAGATGCATACAAATGTATCAAAAACCGCCGCAATTTTGCAGATTCAAATGCTCGATACAACTGCGAAAACAAGCGTGATATGTATAAGCCCGTGAAAAATTGAAACACGAAGAGCTTTCAATATTTCACGAAACCAAAAGTCATATCAATGCATTATTAATACTCGGAAACGTTAATCCTTCGCAAAAGATTAATTCTACATCCATCAAACATTCTGCAAATATTAAAAATTCCGTTCGAAAGGTACAGATTCGAGTGGAAATATACGGTTATCCAAATTGTGTGTCATATCTTCAAATTGAAATAAAACACAAAGTATTTGATTTTAATACAAAGTCTATTTTATGACATTAATTATAAAAAACAATATCATTCAACAGTCCTTCTTCAATTTTTTTTTGCAAGCTTGATACCAGTAACTTTTCACGAAGAGGAAATACCAATTGCCACCAAGATCGGATGATTTAACACCATTAGATTTCTTTATGGGATTTATGGAAAGTGAAGTTTACGCCAATAATCCAAAGACTATTCAATAAAATCACTATTGATGAAATTGAATTCCACTTGTGTGAAAATATAATGAAAAATTGGGTGGAGAACATTTAAATAATATTTAGTTAGACTTTGTGTTAGAATAAAGAAACCATAAAAGAATCACATACTTTGCGTTTTATTTCAATTTGAAGATGTGAGACTCAATTTGGATAACCCTATATTTTATGAACTTCCAAGGAGAACTGTTCAAAACAGACCTCCACGAGAGTTTCTTTAAAAGGGAAGGCGTACAAATGTGCCAGATCGGCTGACAGAATTACGCGAATGCCTTCGGGAATGAGAATTCACTTCTGGTCATTATATCTGCTCATAAATTTCACGAAATCTCGTGTAATTCCTTTGAATTTTATTTCTCCCCCAGCTTACTTTATTTCACCTACTATTCTACGATTCTTCCATTTTTTATCTCCCTAATAGCTCTAATTAATATTCGGATAATAGTGGCACAGGAATAAAATGAAATATCGTTGCTTTTATGTTCCATTATCGTTAATAATTTGTTCGAATATAATGAACAGATTGGGACAAATATTGAACGTTTTTCGATTCCTTGTTTATTACCCGATAAATTATCGCTGTTAATGAAATATATGAATTACGCGTAATGTACAAGCGACAAGTATACTTAAGTATCGTGCTCTTCGAATATTAATACGAGCCACAGCGAGGAGCGAAATAAATTCGAAGGATCGTCGATAAAATATCGTCGGTGGTGTAGTTTATCACTAATCTCGAAGGAAAACGCGGCTGGTGGTGTTACAAGCATCGAGAATTATAGTTGTTAGCTGTTCCAACGGAAATATCGGTTTCTAATATATCAAACCGAGACGAAGAGGCGATTACCGGGCTTTCAACGGGCAGCTTCAGTTTCAAGATCCGAAACGCTTGCTTTTACTTGCTCTTTCTCTATTTCTACTTTTGTTTTAGGTGGTATTATGGTCCCCTGCGGGCTATTTTCGGCTTCTAAAGAATTTTCATATTGTGACCAAGATATTTTCTATTCTCTTCTTTTATCACTGATAACCTTATCAGTTTACTTGCATTTTAAGAAAAATTCAGAGAATAACAAATTAATTCGGTGCCTTTATTTATTTATAACGCCTTCTTAAGTAGTATTTTAGATTTGAATATTTTCCCAAGCTTCTGTGTATTTAAAAACTAGTGTGGGAATATAAAGAAAATGTAAAGTAATTTGAGGAATATTAAATATTAGATATACAAATTAATTTGGTGCCTTTAGTATTACGCTTTAATTCTTAAGTACTAGTTTGAATTTGAAATTTTTCCGAGCTTCTGTGTATTTGAAAAGTGGCGTGAGAATATTAAGAAAAATGTAAATCAATTTGAAGAATATTAAATATTAAGTGTACAAATTAATTTGATGTATCTTAATTCTGAAGTACTATTTGAAAAGTGGCGTGAGAATATAATTTTAAAAGTAAATCTTCAATTAAAAATACAAGGCACAGAATTAATTTGTATAATTAATACTAAACGCTAGAACTACCGGCGTTCAATGCACTTTAAAATTAAAAATAAAATAAGAAAATAGATAAATCCTTTATCTCAACAAACCAGTTTAATAAATTTTATCATTTAAAATAAAAAAACTAAAAGAAGTCATTTTGACCCCTTTGCTAGTTCTGTTACTAAATTAAACTAGGGATCATATTATCTTCCTTTCCCCTTCTAATTTTCCAAAATTTCTTCAACATTTGAATTCCCTAAAACTCTAGTTTTTCAAAAGGCATTCCATTTTTTTCTAAGAACGAAAAAAACGCAATGAATCATTTCTGTTCATTATCCGTCGACGGTTTTAAAATCAAAAGCTCGCGTGCGAAAGCAAGAAAGACGTAATTACTAGCACATTCACGGTTTTTGCGCTCGTAAATATGTTGAAAGATCGTGTGTAAACGTCGGACGAGGGATCGACGTAAAGCAGGTAGTTACGCGTTTATCTCATCGCCGCGCAAAGATGAGTAATTTAAACGTAATCTTTTCTCCTGGACGCCCGTTAACGATCGATCAGTCTCGGTCGATTATTTACGGACGCGGGTTATCATCGAACGTATCGATAAACCGTGGCTCCTTCGAGCTGCTTATTGACAATAAAATCGCTCCTTTCCGTCGATTATTCCCGTGCTCGATGAATGGAAACTCGTAACCGAGTACTCGGCTCCGAGCGATGGTAAATTGCTCGGTGTGGGCGACGCGTGACACGGCCAATCGTGAGAAATATTCAACTTTGATACGCGGAGAATAAAATCTATTACCTGCGTTCCATGACATACGAATGGGTAGGATGGATTGATACATGAAAACAGTTTCTGCATTTGTCGTCAGATCGCAATTTCTACTTTCTCGATAGTCCCTGAACTTCACTTTGAGAGACACAAAATTATTGACTTTTCATTATATTTTCTGATAGTATTTGACGAGAGGAATCCAAAAATACCAGGTTCAAGCTCAGGTTATATTCATGTAAAGTTAAGCGTTTTTAATGTTGACGCCATATTGATTTCGATTTGTAATTAGACCAATCAGCGGAGTCGTTGCTTCGAAATAGATCACGTGAGCCCAGTCATTCCGGTGGGAAAATCAAATAGTTGATTTTAATTATAGAGCAATTATAAATGTTGATTGATGAGGTTGGTTAGGTTATATATTTTCTAATTTGAATATTTTCAAAGTATTTCTAAGTACATTTTCTTTCCCTTGAATTAAGTAAGTTCGATGATCGAGACAAGTGTAGATAAAGACATTTGACTTCCCGTCAAAATGGCCGTCCACGTGACTCCGCTCATTGGAGGAATTATGAGTAGAAATCAAAATGGCGTCAAAGTAACCTCTTAAAATATAATTAAAACGCAGAACTTTTGAATGCTTGAATCTCTGAGCATAAAGTTATTATTTTTGGATTCTACTCGGCAACAATTTTATGCCCCCCAAAGTAAAGTTCAAATAAAATAACATTTCAAATATTCTTTTACAATAAAAAATAAATTATTCTAATAATTTATTAGTTTCAATGGATATGCCAAAGGTATCCAAAGGGAGTAGAAAATGATTTCACTAAAAATCACATCGGAAAATCTTTGACGAGACTGAAAAACGCGAAAACTAATTTCGTTTGAAAGCACGCTTTCTCGGAATAAAAACGCGCGCATAATCGTTGGGAATAATTAAACGGGGTTGGACGAAGTGGTAATTAAAAGTGAGCCCATTAATTCGGCACACGGGACCTGGTAGCGTTTGAAATTGTTTACAAACTAAAGTACACGTCGGTGGAGGCTTTTAAATGTTCGTAATTACGGGGCAGCTGGTGTCGGGTTACACTCGAAATTAGAATAGCGAAGCGACAAACGAGTAATAAATACAAACGCTCCGATCAATCTCCCTCCTCTCTCTCTCCCCTTTTCCCCCTTTTACAAAAATAAACCGTAGAATTTTCAGGGAAAAAAAAAGGAAAGGAAAATACGTCGCTGAAAATCGCGCTACGCTCGCTAGCGAATTGCATTCAAATTTTTATGAACCTCGCGCCCGTTTAACTGAACCGACGATGGAAAAGGTCGTATTTCGAGTGTTTGAACGTTTCAATAGGACGAAAATTCACATTTTATAGCGGATTTACAGGGTATTTTTCCAATCCTCCCTACTGTAAACCTGTCCTTCGTTCGTTAAAGAGGAATTGATATTTATTTTGTAAAGTTACCGTAAAATGTGAGCGCGATAAAATTCAAAGCTTTCTCTCGAATCGTTTAGTACGTGGAACAAATTTAAAAAAAAAAGAGAAAGATTAAACATCAATGTTTATTCGTGCGCTTCATTTAAACGGTTGATTGCTGCGGGGGTTTTTTTTATTGGAGATTTATTTTTTGAAGGATTATTCCTGTTATTAGTATTCTTGCGCCCGGGGGCATGTTACGGCGAACAATTTTTAGCGATAGAATCAGAATTTTATAATTAATAATATTGGTACCTAATGCGAAGAAATACTCTCAAAAGACAAAAATATAACTTCTAGCTTATATCACTTTCAACAATCACAGATCAATGATTGAACGAGCGAAAAATGATTCTTCAATCCGAAAAACGTTAAGCCGGATTATCAAACCGGATTCTTATTGAAGAAGCAGAGCACAGAAACATCGAATTGAATATCGTTCCGCGAAGGTAAACAGAGTTCACCCTACAATCTCGAGAACGGATTAACGTCGGAAGTTCGTAGAAGTAATGGTGGAAAAATTCGTGAACCTATCGGACGAAAGGAGCAGCCGTTTGAATTTCCAAACGATTTTCGCTAACGGAAACCGCGTCGTTTCATTCGGCAAACTAAACAGCAAAGTTCGGTCTGATTGTCGAGCCGACCGGGGAATACTTATGCAGTTCGATCGATTTTAAAAGGAACACTCGACAAAGTTTCCGCCGAGTCAATGGACCCTTTGCCACTTGTTGAATGTTTATAAAGCGGAATGTAAGTCGAAAGAGAGTAGTGCTCGTATTTCATTGCATATACGAGTTCCATTTACTTGAAAATTTAAAAAAAAAAATTGTAATATTGTGAAGCACTTTATTGCTGAAGTCAAGACGCGAATATTTGATCGATTAAGGTAACAAGATTATTGATTCCTATATAATAATTAACCTTTTTGCTAAAAAAATAGAAGATATAATATAAATTATAATTCTATTCGGAACAGAAAGATAATTATATCTTATTTTTTTTGGCTTTCTCCATGGTTCGTCGTTTTGGGACTCTCTCCATGGTCCGCCGCCAAAGAACGATTAATTTCTATAGAAATATTGCAAAATACCACGTATGATATATCAAATTAAAGCTTAAAGATTGGCACAAAGCTTTCATGAATATCTTTTATAGAAAATGAGCGATCGTTAGGTATAGCGAAGCTATAGAGGCTATAGACTCTTTTTTAGGAGAAGGGTTAATCGTTGTACAGAGATCAATAACAGTATATGTTAACCTAGTGAGTGTATATTATTTTTTATATATAATTTCATTTTTTAACACTTTGAAACACGTTGACTGCCATAGCGAAATTAAGCATTTGCAGTGTTCTAATTGAAAATCTAATTATTAAGAATAGGAATAATTTAAAAATTTCAAATTTCAAGCTTTCTGTTTGCTATTTTACATTATTTGTACAATAGCAATACAAATAATGCAATATTATTTAAAATGATGATTTTCTATCGTTTTCTTTTAATTATTCAGGCATGTGTAATTTCCGGTGACCTCCATAGCATTCGACGTGTTAAAAATAACAGAAAGGAAAGCAACAAGCTCGATAGTCGTAGAAAAATAGGGAAAATCGAACTATCGCGCGCTCGAATCTCATACCTTTATCCTTCATCTTCGATTTCGATTTTTGCATGCGACAAAACGAATCGGGTAATCTGAAAACGGGAAACTGGACGTTCCTAATCCGGATCACGCGTGTCCAGAATGAGATCGGACTCTGGAATGGGATTCGACGGACAGAACGAAATGAACCTCGCGTCGACGATTTTTCCATTCGAATTTCGGCGCAAGCTTTGCTCTCTTTCCTTCGTTCCTTTTTCACCCCCCGTGAAAAACGAGACACCGCTCGATATTTATTTTCCAGGAAACGTAAATACAACCGTCTATTTTTTATCGTTCGACTATTTAGATATGCGTGCCCCTCGTATTCGATTTGGCCAAAAGCGTTTTATTGAAAAAATAGTTCCTTTTACTCATTTTCAACTCTCAAACGATTGAATCCGATCAATAATTAGAGTAGAATTTAAAAAATCAAAATAATATGATATATAGAGTGTGAAATTAAATTTAAACAATTCAGATATTATTAAACATTTTGTTTTTTTAATATTGTACACCTTTTAAAAGATGTAGTTGTTAGGTTATTTTTCAAGAAAATTGTAGAACTTATACAAATAGTCTCATGTATTGTTAAGAAAATTGTTTAAAATAATAATTCTGAATAATAAAATTTATTCAAGATTTTAAATAATAGTACAAGGTTTGCATGGCATTTTTAGCAAAATAATCCTTTAAATTAGATATATTATTTATATTTGGGTATATAAAATAGATTCAATTTTTTAAAAGGCGTACAATATTATATTAGGCATTAAAATCTTCTTTTAAATGCTCTCAATTCTAATGCCTATGTTAGATGCGTAAGAATAATAATAATAATAGAAACTACACATGAATAGTATTCAGAATGGCTTCAAAACAATGAAACTCGGATGGCATTGTGTTGCCCTCGACACAACTGCAATCTGTATAAATATGTGTTTTGGATTCCTTTCCCTGCTACTTCCGTCGTTTCTTTTCATGTATCACCGTTTCAATGTAAACATAACCTTTTACGTTCGCCCATAAAAAAAGGGCACAATCACCGTGAGCAAGTCACGCGTACCCTTATATTTACATAAAGAAAATATATCTTCTTTATTGTGAACATCTCTGTTCATTTAACGATAAAAATAACACCAACAGAGCAATATTTTGTAAGAACTTTTCAAAATTTTACCATTGTTTGAGAAAATTATCAATATTCCATAATATTTATCAAATAAAAATTTCTGATAAAATTCTACGGTCACTAATTCGAATTCCAATATGGCGTAACGCAAACAATTGAAATAGCTCCGAGTTTCATTGTCTATCGAAACAACAGAGTCTTCCAATAAAATTATATGTTCAACGTTAATGACAACTTTATTGTAATAATAATAAAGTTTCGATCATGAATTTTACTTAATTCTTCTCGTATAAACGATAACCTACGTTAGTATCAAGGTAGAAGACTCCGGTGTCATCAAGACGTATCTCAATATTGTTATAACTTATTTGTTCATGCAAATAATTCATAAAAGTGATGGAAAATATTTCACTTACCTTTTAATACAGCTGTGAGAAGTAGCAGGATGAACAGCAAGTACAGTTTTCCGCAATTTCGACGTCCCATCGTGTCCTTAAAGAGGAGAACTCCGCAGCACGCAGTCAATTACGGTCGCACGAAATGCCACTTGAGAGTCTATCCGCAGTACACATCGTTCGACAATCGAAGCGAGTCCCGGCGCGTATCGATACGCGATTCAAATCGAAAACGCGTCACATCCCCGCACTCTTCTACCTAACCTCACAATCGAATTTTCCCGTTGGTCGTTAAACAAAGTTAACCCCGACTTGATTTATTTACGCGTCTAGAATTCACGGTAAACGAAACGGAGATTGAAGAAACGACTCGAATAAACCGTTAATAAATGCCAGATTGTTCGACACGGTCAACTTCACACGCGACACTTTTTGAACAGTTTTTAAACCGGCGGAACGTTCCAGTTCGCGTTTGCACGGAACACGAAACGGTGGAACGTTAATTCGCGCCAAAACGTCATTCGCACCCTTTTCTTTATCACGCTCGATTTTCGTATCACTGCCGTATCGAATCACGATTATTATTTGTTAACGATACCAGAGACGTGCTCGATTAAAGTAGAGATCCTCGAATGAAATGTATCTTTCCGAACCGTTTGTCAATGAATTTTATCGGACACAAATGCTAGAACGATTAGTAAAGTTCACTGTTTTTGTATTAAATATATAAAAATCTATCGTTTTTAAACACCGTCGATGATGTACGAGCGAAACGAATCAGGAGAACACCGTAGCACATCCGTACTCGCGAAGGATTCGCACGACACTGACCCCTCTGCTTGCCGCGGTCGGCGCGCCAGCGATCACAGATGGCGCATGCGTACCAGGACCTCTGATAAACCAAGGGATTCGGCTTCGCGGCTCGATTGCAACAAGTTGCTGCGCGTGGCTCTCCAACTCTAGGAACGTGCAATCATTGAATGCAGTCGACACGTACGCGAACGGCATAATAAAGTGCAATCGGCTGCATGCTGCCTTCTTGTCGACGCACAGGTGTAATAAAATTAAAACTCCTGCACGCCGCATGCACCACTTTTGGTAATGCTGCCGGTGTACCGACCGAAGGAAAAAGCTATTTCCAAGTATGAGCTCATGCTCTTTTTAGAGAAATATTGCAAACGTTTCAGGGAATTATTTTTGTCCTAAAAAAAAAAATAATAAAAGTTAATAATTTTTTTCAAAATGTCCACTTCAAAATTGATATTATATTTAATATAATGAGATGGACATTTATTATTATAATTGATTGCATTTATTATATCGTACATACTAAAAAAGATACTGATATTAAAAGATAAATTGTATACTATAGCCTTTGTTATCTGGACTTAACTGGACTCTCGGTGTTCGTGGTTAACGAGCCATCGGAGCTATAACAGACATTCTGTAATTAAAATTGAAATTAGTTTAAAATTATTCATTATATATATTAACATAGTAACTTCATAATTATAGGTACATACTTTAATATGTGGACGTTCCTTGGGGTAATTTGATAGAGTTGCTAAAACGGACTTAGCGAACCTTTTCTTTCTGCAGAAAAATAATGTCTAATTATATTACTTTAATTTTAAGGAGTAATTGGGGACAGATTTATACTCACTGATATCCTCTGCTACTGTTACTAACTTCAACCGTATCTTTGCTACTATAACTGATTGCTGCTAAACAACGTTCCTCGTCCACACAACGATCCTGACATTTACCAAACTTGCCTTTCCAATACTCTTTGAACTTATCCAGCAACCCTTTACGTGCCACTCCGGACATGCATGTGTCAGCCTCGCAGTATTCCTTATTTTCATACAGAACAGCAACCCTGATTAGGTGAAAAGAAAGAAAATGTTATTCTGAATTTTTAAATTTTCAAATTTCCAAGAGACCCCCTCTAGAAATAATTCTAGTTAAAAGTATGTCCTTAAAGTGACTTTTATATTTATCCCGATACCACTACCAGAAGTACAATCTAAAATAATTCAATTTTCCCTCGCAACATCCTATTCCATCCCCTGCTCCAAAACCCTCCCCCCAGTTCCAGGGGACACTCTGCATACTAATGGAAAGTGATTTTCATAAACCAGCATCGAGGGAGTAGAGGAAAACGTACGGAGGATCCTGCGGCTCGCTGGAACCACATTCGTCCGAGTGTTTCCTGAGGAATCTGTAGCAGACGACGCTCAGACCGACCAGCAACCACACCAGCAACGCGCTCACCGTGGCAATCGATATCAATTCGGTCGTCCCCAACGCGATACCCGCCTCGTCGTCTAAATTCAGCAAGAAATCCCGACGACATTAGAAAGCTGAAAAATTCGTTGCACCAAAGGTGGAGCAACGCTTTCTCCTTCACCTTTGTAGAGCGGTCGCACGCCTTCCTCGGGATCCGCGGCCGATGGCGCGCCTATTTTGGGCATCATCTGATAGGCTCCGCTTTTTCTCCAGTTCGCGGGACCGGTTCCCACTCCTGACAAGAAAAAACGATGGATCAATGGAAGGGGTTGGAAAATCGAGCGATGAGATAAAGGGATGAAAAAGATACCAGACTCCTCCAGGGTGGAGATCACCCTCAGAACACCGCCGAACGCAGGGTACCATTTGTCGTCGTCAAGGTGTCGTTGCACCTGAAAGAACGTTCGAAATCGTCAGAATGAATTTTTATAGGATTTCGAATGGGTTTTTATGGTTCTTAGCAAATGGCTGTGATGATCTTTTGGGAATTATTATTATTATAAATTGAATTTGAAATGCCACTTTCGGTCACAGCGACTCACAACGTACGGATTGCTGCAGCCAACTGTAAAGTTCTTGATTGAAGCTCTTCAATTCCGTTTTCGAACTAGATTTCGAGACGATGCATTTCACACTAGCTACGTAATATTTCACCAACACGAAAGCCGATCGTTCGTTGTACAGGGACTGCAAACTCTGGCTCTTAAACGGCAACGCGATGCTAAATAGAATTATTATTTAATATCGTTTTGTTAGTTGATGAAGGAAGAATGATTTTAGAGATTGATACCTATTTGGTTCGACGTCGTCGTCTAGAAAAGGAAGAGGAACGATAATTGATTCTTCGTTTCTTACAGATTCATCTTTATGCAATTTGTGCTTCGAGAACCTCTTCTTCTTCTTCGCGAAAGCAAAACGCTTAAGTTCTCGTTTGTTGTGAGTGATTGAAGCTGCGAGAAAGAATTAAAATTCCAAGTTTAATTTAAAAAATTGTTCTATTATGAAAATAAGAAGGTGGTAAGCTTAAAAATTTTAAATTGATGATAACTTTAGAATTGTCTTTCAAGGCAGCTTCACTCTAGCGGTCACAGTACGGTCAAACATCGGTCAATATCTCTTAAACCAATTGAAAATTTATTGTTCCAATTGAGAACGTTCACAGTACGCGGTTCGGTTAAGTTAAATTTAAATCCATTGACCGTGAAATCGGGTTGTTAGCATCGAGATCGCAACAGCCTTCTGATCCAAAAAACGGCGGACCAGGGAGAGCGTCCCAATACAGCGCATCATAAAGAAAGCCCCTAAACGGCGGACCATGAAGAGAGCCACAATTCTAATTCAATCCTATACTTTATATAGAGTTAAAGCATGCTTGAAAAGCGACATTATTCTTTTTTGGAGTGAATAAATATAAATAAATAAAAACTGCCACAGGAAGGGATTTGATCGTTCCTGATCTTGACTAATCGTAATTTGACCGTACCTTTGACCATTATTCTCAAACATATGTATCTAATTTAAATATCTAATTTAATATCTTAGTATCTAATTAAAAAAATAAAAGAAGAAATTTTCCTAAATATACGGAGAATCTAGAAACTCGTCTGCGCGGTTTCCACGGTCAACGAACGGGACCGATTTCTCGGAAAGCTCGATTGGCGCAATCTTCATCGAACAATCGACTGTTCCGACTGAATATTTTATAGTACACAACGATGTTCTTACACGCGGGGTAAGTAATAATCCCGTGGCACGCAACGGACGTTCTCGGCGGTGTGATCACGATCGAGGGAATTTTCGCGTGTCTGATCTCTCTCGAAGGCTTCAGCCATCCGGCACCGTTGCTCCTCAGGAAAAGCTTCAGCTGGTCGTGGAGCTCGAACAGCTTCCTCGCGTTTCGATACTTTATGTTACCCGCGTAATAGGAGTGTCTGGTGAGAGGTAGTATGTAAACTTGCAAGTAGCCGCCCATCGTGTCTGCCAGAGCTTTCAGCATCAGGTGCTTCGTTTTTCCCAGTGACAGCTTCCGCACGCTTTCCAGGCAAATGTGAAAGTAATCCATCAGCAGAGCTATGTACCGATCGTTCTCATAATTTAGAACTTTCACCTGCGGGGAACAGTGACGAGGGATACGTGATCAGAAAAGTTTTTTCCACGGACAATCGATGACGGGGGATGAAACAAATGTTTATTGATTTTTATATTTTTCGTAAGGAATAAGGGATATTTGGAAAGATAAATAAATAGATAAATAAAAAATGAAAAAATATACATAGATTTTACCTTGGAATATCAAAATATTAAGTAAATTAGAAATCCAATCGATGACGCACCATATGCGTCTTAGGAAGAAATTGATATTATCAGCCTGAAAAAATTCAAAAGAAAAAAGCCTGTAATAATCATAATTAATGGTCATTTGAATTTGAAATTAAATATGAATAGTCTTCGTGTTACAATAATACCCTGATCATGAATGGGTGAAAGAGGGCGTGATGGCACCTTCATTTCAGCATATGCAGAGTGTGGCTGTAATGATATGGTAAAATGGGATATGAATTGATTCATCATGGAAGAATGAATAAAAAACATGGAATAAAGTTCATTGATACGAGGCTTCGTTATCGAGAAAATTAATTTTGAAAGTTCATTAAGGACACTGTACTAATGATCGATTCGATCCTCCTACAGAAGTATCTCCTACTTCAGTTCTATAGTCGGATAATTACTACACTTCCAATAAAGTTAGATGTTTCCTAATTAACAGAATAAACTCGATACAAGTATACCTTTGGTAACAAATCTTGAAACATCCGTCGACTGTTCAAAATAATAAACTCCTCCGTAGTCCAGCACTGTTTAGCAGCATCACTTTTCTCAAATAATACCGTGCCTATGTTTTGTTCGTGTTTAAAAGTATTGGCAGCCATCGCTCTAACAAGAATAGTCAAATAGAATTATAAAATTATTTAAAGAAATAAATTATTCTAATTGCCTCAAAATTATATAATTTAATGTTGATGTCAATGTATTTAGGAGAGAGTACCTTTCTATCTTAACCAGAGTAGCTGCTACAAATACCGTAAGAAACCATAGGAAGCATGATTTCATACTCCAATCGGTGAATTCCGATCAGCACTTTTCCTTTTAGAATTCTGGAAAATTTGTACCGATTCCTTGAGTGTTCCCTAATCATCTCGTCGCAACTTTCTCTCGTTTGTTACGCGACTAATTTCACAATTATCGCGAACGATCAATCGACGAATTATAAATGAACGTATACGCTTAATATGAATTATCATTTCTTTTAAATTCTTACAGTGTTTACATTAAACTCCAACTTTACATCCGACGAAACATTTCGTACAAAACGCTTCTAGTTTTGTAAAAGCATTTTTTGGAAGATCTAAATCGTCCCTGTCACGATGAAAAGGATTACAGAATCTTTACAATAAGGTGTACTTATTTTACATAACTGGTGTGCTACTTTCGAACATGACAAAGAGAGTAGAAATCCTTCGACCTCTAACATCGTCTTCGTGAATTCATTTTCAAGTACCAAAGGCTGCTTTGGAATGGAGAATTACGAGTTCGATGGTTTCATTTTACACAGGAATCGCAGGTGCAACATCTTCACTTCGTCCTTGTTCAGCTTCACGACGCCTTCTTGATTATCTATAGACAGCAACGTGCCGACCGCTTCTCTGTCCTCGCCGATGATTACTTTCACTCGGTCCCCGCGAGATGGTACCACCGGTTCCAGTTCCTCGCAGACCAGGTTCACGACCCTGTCTTCCACCGGTAGGAACACGGCGCACATGCCTCCCTGTTAGCAAAATATGTTGATGAAAATTCAATCATTTCTACAGAAGCTTCGAGGAAAAATACTCACGGATATTCCTCGAATAACACCCTGTTGACCAGCAAGAGCAGGATCCTGATGAGAGTCCCGGATCCGAACCTCGATGTCCGTGGTGTGCCACTCGGTTCCTCCCACGATCCCAGCACCCACGCCAGTGTCGAGACCTGCACCTGGTGTTTGTGGATTATATGGACTGCCTGCAACTCCTTCACCGAACAACGTAAGAAACATGCAGAACGCAACCGTGAAAACGACCGGACAGAACGCTTACCGGGTGTCATAGGACTGTAACCCATCGGTGAGGGCGTAGCAAAGGCTCCATGGGGACTGGTAGTGTATCCGGTACCACTTGGCGAGGGAGTAGCGACGTATCCTGCCGGACTAGGACTCGCGGTAGCGCTTCCCGCTGGACTAGGACTCGGCTGATACGAGCTGAAGCTTTGCTCCGAACCGTACATGGTACCAGGTGTCTGGGGCGTGAATGGCCCACCGGTTGGTGGATAACCTGGCGCGTAGCCAGGAGATCCACCTTCTTCCATACTGTAACCGTCGAAGTCGTTCGTTCTTGCAGGGGTATTGGTCACTGCTGGATCCCAGGCACCTGACTGTCCTGGTGTACGAGAGCCATCGTGCGATGGAGTCATTGAACCATAATGAGGAGTACGGGAACCATCTACAGAAATGTTCAGAATTAATGTCCGAAGGCGTGTGTCAGTACTTTGATTTTTGATATTTGGTTTTGCATACTCACTTTCGTACATAGGCGTCTGAGAACCATGCATGGGTGTCTTGGACCCATCTCTGGCGTACATCGGTGTCTGACCACCCACGCCGTACGCAGGTGTCCTGTTGTAACTGCTGAAACCACCGTCCTTCGTTGGAACGCCGACGTTCGCAATGTGAGACCTGTCCACGGAGATGGTTTGACAAGTGGAATGCAACTCCACTCGGGCAGTTGTTTCTGTAGCGTCTTTCACTATGCCGACGTTTCCTTTGTACGGTCCTCCTGTTATTTTGATGGTGGTTCCTATGAGTTCTCTGTCGCGTCTGGCTCCACCCCCGCGGCCTCTGCCTCTTCCTCCACCTCCGCCGCCTCCTCCTCTTCCAAAACCACCACTGTGAAAATGATCTTTATTAAAATACAATGATTATTAATAACAGAAATAAGTTAGAATATTACTAACCCGCTAGGATGCATTGGAGATGTGATTCTAGGCGACATAAATCCTGCCACCGGTGACATGGACGATATATTGGACTTATTCCCACCAGACAGTTGCAAGTGCCTCGTCTTACAAACGAATATTCCACCGTTGTCGACGAACATCCTCGAGTGCAAGAAAGCAAAGCTTCTGTACAGGTGTTTGATCTCGCCTCCTCTTCCAGCGTGCGGTCCATCGACAACCTTGACGATATCTTTCTTTTGTATAGTATTTTGCTGAGAATCTAACGCCACCGCGTTTCTGTTTTCGCGACGTTTCGTGAGACCCTGGGGCCTAGCCTCGATCACCTTCCCGTGCATTGAGAGCACGTGGAAGTTCTCGCGCTCTAAACGAACGATTACCCCTACTGTTTGCGCGTCTAATTGAACTAAATCGCCCCATTGGAATTGACCTAAGCTGTCCACACCGGTTGCCATGTCCGAGCAGAGTTGTAAATCCCTTGGAAGGACCTCGAGCTCGTGCATGGATAAGTCAGAAAATAAAACCACGCGGTTTTGTTCTACTCGGACTATTAAACCAGTGTCGCCTTCGTATCTTCCTGCTACCACCTAAGCAATTATTTGTATTAGTCTATGAATTTTATATCAGAAGAGGTTTTGTATATTTGTTTTGTGTTCCTTTGTTTCTACCTTAACGTGATCACCCATGGTGAAATATTTCCTCAACTCTGAAGCTTGGAACTCCAATGCTTCTTTGAGCTCCTCGTGTTTCGGCATCACCATTATCATGTTCCCATCTATAGACACGATCTTTCCTTGCAAGTTTATTAATTCACCCTCGCACACCTCGACGTTATCCCCTGTGCTAAAGGAATGAGTGACCGCTGCATCCTCTTTATTCCCAGCACCTCCAGTTCCTGGGCCTCCGGTTATGTCTAACTCGACACCTTCCGGTGCCTCTTCAAACCTCTCCAGTTCAGACAGAGTTGGTTTCACACCCTCGGCGATAATCGCGCTTGTCGTAAAATTTTTGTACAAAAATCTGCAGCAAACAATGTTTCATTAAGAAAACTGGATACATTTAATGAATTGAATGATTCATTACGAAACGCACCCTTTTCTACTGTATCTGTTCCCTTCGAAAATCAAGAAATCACCGTCGCTGGTTACTTCTCCTCCAATTGCTCGAATCGCTTCCGGATCGAACGGTTTCGCCGGTGGTCTTCGTTTCTTTTTACGTTTCAAGGCTTCGGATTCACTCTGAGCCGTCCTCAATGCTCCACGCGGTCTAGTGTAGTCGATTCTGGGCAACAGTTTCAAGTGAACCTGGTTTTGTGCTAAATCAACGTAGTCAACCTGAGCAATGTCGTCTTTATAAATTCCTCTCTTCAGTCTAACCCATTGTTTTGCCTTCAAGCCTGTCTGCTCTTTAACGACGCGCAAGACATCGGTCATTTCTTTTATTGGTACCATTTGTTGCTTCCATATTCCCATTCTCAAATTTCCCACGTTTTCAATAGAAGCTTTTACGTGCGGTTGCTTGTAAGCTTCTATGTAAATGTAACCCTTTACTCCCTCTGGTGCAACGACGGATTTTATTTGAAGTGGTTCATCTAATAAATAAAATCATACGATTAGAAATACAATGGTTAATGAAGAATGATATAGTGATAGATTTTCGTACTTGAAAATTGATACGTTATGAATTTTCTCATTAGCAAAAGTACTGTAGCTTTCTCCTCTCCGATGCGGCATTTCACCATCCACAGGTTTGGGTCTTTTACACCTGGTAGCAATGTTTGCTGAGTAATTTCGTCGCTCATCTCTTCGCCGCCATCTCCAAAGTGCCGACTAGCCACCGACTCGTCGGCATACTTCTTTCTCAAGTATTCTTCTATTTCATCTTCCTTTTGAGAACTGGAAAAGATTACAATTATTAGTTTATGAATAAAGAATCGTAAGGTTGTTTTGATTTATAGATATTTACTCCCAAAGGTTGGTGCCTCTACGTCTGCCTTCGATTTCTCTGGCAGTAGGACCCAATTCATCCACCTCGTTTCCGACAATACCAATTTCTTGGGCACCTTCTTCCCATTCGTCTTCATCCTCGACTTCGTCGTCTACTTCAGCCTCTTCTATAATGAAATCACGGTATTTCTCTTTTTTCTTCCTCTTCCGAGGTCTGTCATCGTCTTCCTCCTCCTCCTCCTCATCGTATTCACTGCTTGCATCCAAATCTTCTCCTATAGAAAGATGTATAATACATTATTATACAGAAATGTCCACATTATATAATGCTACAATGTTTTTGTTTTACCTTCAGGCTCTTCTTCAGCTTCTGCAAGCTCTTCATCCCCGGATCTTGCTTCCTCTGCCTCGTCCCCTCTACCATCCTCAGACCTAAAGATTTAATAAATTGTAGTAATTCCTAATAAACGTTGTTACTTGAATAAAAAAATATACGTCTGTATAAAAATTAATGATTAATATGGAATAAAAAGCAGATCCAGATCTAACAATAAGTATGTCAGTGAGTTCCAAGCATGATTTTTAATATTTTGCCCAATAGATGTTACTTACCCAGAAGGTGATCTAGAACGTGATCGTGATCTAGACGGACTCCTGGATCTAGATCTAGACGGACTTCTGCTACGGGAAACGCTGCGAGATCTTTCGCCAACGCTGCCAGCATCGCTGCCAGCTGCAGATTTTACGGAGCGATTTTCCTCCTGATCGCTCTCGCTGCCTCCACCTGCTCGATCGCTTTCATTGTCGGACAAATTGCTCACCTCCGAATCCGACATTTTCAGCAAAAATTAAACTGTGCCTTCGTACATGCAAACGATCAAACAACAAACAGAAAAGTTTGGTTAGGCCAACGGGGCTTAATTCGTTCGAAGCACGGAACGAAAAAACCAATACACTGGAAACGTAAACGCTACCTACGCGCCCTTCTGATCTGCGGTAATGTGGGGTGATGGTAATGCAGATCGTGTGTCGGATGATTCCCACTGTAGGTAAAGGCGTGCTCTTCTTATCCCCACACAGTCAGGAAAATGGCGGATCGGACTCACCTGCGTTAATTTATTCGTAATATAAACATTTCTGCGAATCTTATGTCCAAATAAGCACTGGATTAACATTCTTTGGGTCGGATAGAGCAAAACGAGCACCCAGGGGATGTACTGTGCACCGATGACAAGATGTCCTATGAGAAGGCCGTAAATCTGCCTTTCTCAGGGGACATCTTGTCATCGGTGCACTATACAAGCCTCCAGAAAGAAGAAAATGCTTTTTTTTCTATTAATCGCTGTTATATTTTTTTCAAGAACTATGAGATTCTGAAGTGTACCACATTGCAAATATAATTTTACGGAAAGAAAATTAATAATAATGAATGCATGGTCAGTATTGTTTAATTATGTAGTTGGATGCAATAACTGAGATGGCACTTAAATCAGTTTCTGTTTGGCCTAATTTTCGATCAACGTGGACTATTTTATCGACGCGGAATTTCATTGATTCACCTAATTTCGGAAACTCGGTCGATAAGTTATCAAGTAGTTTCCACTGTTTTTATATAGATGTTGTATTTGTCGAATTTGGGACTACTTTTTGTATAGTCGATTTGATTTTGTAATTAAATTATAATTAACGTTTATACGCTATCAATAATATAACAGATAACTACTATTTATTTTACAATTAACTGGGACAATGATTATTTTATGGAACTAAATGTAGTTTCAGTTCAATGATCCATGTTTAACTTATCAAGTCATAAACTGCGTCAGTCTGCTGCGTATAACTGAAATGTGTAGAAATGTTAAAGTATATAGTATTAGTGGAATCAGCTATATACGTAATCAGAAGCATTGACAGTACTACATTTTCGAACGATGCTGTCATACCAAGTGCAAAAAACTTAGAATTAATCAACAATCGAATATAATCTGTCAGCGTCGACGGTTTTCTGAGTCGGATCAAGTGTGTCGTAACGGCGTATTATCGTAACATAAACTTGAATCGTTCATCGATAGAAATGATGACAATAAACAAGGACGTTTCGTTTGAATAAATTATAGCGGTCAAAGTTATTTCTCACGCATTATTTTTATTTATTCGCTACACAACTCTAGTTTATTTACATGGTAAACACGTATTCAAATAAGGTTATGCGATTCTTTTTTATCGATCGGTTTTATTTTTTTCTGTAACTACTCATTATTTAAGGTAGATCTAGCAAAGAAATGTTGATTTATTGTTACCCCTTTTCATTGATTCCATAGGTATTTTATACTGTTTTTTATCAATAATCAAAGATGGTTTTCGAATCGATCGTTGCTGAACTTTTAAACAAAGTGTTGGGCGAGTATATTCAAAATTTGGATTACACGCAATTAAAACTCAGTTTATGGGGAGGTAAGCATATTTTAAACATAAAAAGACATTTAATTTATGTACGAATGTGATAATAATGTTTAAATGTGAAATACTTATATTTGATTAGAAACTCCACGATTCCCAGGAGAATTAGAAAAATGGAATATGATAACAAAATTGATAACAGGCAGTCTGATATTTCATAAACAGAGATGTATTATTAGCTCATCAATGTGACATCAGCTTCTATTTGTGTTACAATTTCTAACTAGTTTTTTATTGGATTTAATATACACGTTCAATGAAATGATGACCATAGGCTTTTATAATGCAGCTTTTTAATATTTATATTTATACATTAATTTTGTATTTTGAACATAAATAATACAAGCACAATAAAAAAAATGTATATAGCTATAATTCTTTGTGTTTATTTCTTTATATATAGATTCTACAATAATTTAAACATTGCTATTTATATTATGAAATAAGGAAAGTTTTCATTTTCCTTAAAAAAATTCTTATATTTCTTCATTTTAAAAACACCTTTATTTAAAGTACACTTAGAAACAAATTTATGCAACCATTTGGTATAATTAATTCACATTTAAAAACATATTCTTTTTTTATTCTTGTAAATACATAGAAAATATTTGTTTTTAGGAGATGTAGTCTTAACAGATTTATTGATAAATGAAAGTGCATTAGATGTTCTGGATTTACCTGTCAGACTAGAATATGGAAGATTAGGTTTGTAAATAATATATCAAACAATGATATATTTACATTCAAAAAATATAAAATTAATATAATCTGTACTTTCATCTCTTAGGAAAACTTATATTGAAAATACCTTTCAAAGATATGTGGAATGGCCAGATTGATGCAATAGTTGAAGAATTATTTGTATTAGTAGTACCAACAAGTCAAATTGTATATGATGCAGAAAAAGAAGCAAAAGTACAGCTTGAAGCTAAACGTGCTGAGCTTGCAAGAGTTGAGAAGAAAAAACAGTTAGCAGATACAAAATGTACATATACCTTCTAATTGGTTCTATAATTCTTACATTTTGATTTTAGAATAACAGGTGTTTTACTTTTGTTTCACAGCACAAGAAAAGTTAGATGATTCAATGGTTGAAAAGCTTATTGCCCGCATGATAAAGAATATTCATGTAGAAATAAAAAAGATTCATGTAAGATACGAGGATCATGTTTCATTTAAAGGTCACCCATTTTCTGTTGGGTTTACGCTTAATACATTTATCCTAGAGAGTTGTACAGACACTTGGGATGTAAATGGTAATTTAAAAGACATGTATGCTATTCCACAAATTTACAAGGTGAGTAGAAGCTGCAAATAATCAATACCTTTGAAGCAAGTAATACTTGAAATACAAAATGTTCTTTCAGTTATGCACACTGGATGGTTTAGCTGTATATCTTAATCCAACTGCAGAACAGTTCAGTAGTAATTCTCAGCCAAACTATTCAGATCTATTTTACAGTGGTATCGCAACTATAGATTACAATCCACCTGGTTATCAATATTGTAAGTAAGTTAAATTTAAGAAACGTATTGTATAATTAATTATTGAGTTTATTTTGAATGCTTTCAGTGTTGGGTCCAATAAACGTCAATGCAAAATTAACATTAAATCCAAAGCCAGAAACAGATGGAAGTAATTATACTATTCCTAAGGTGTGGTTGGATCTGGAAATGCAAAAATTAAGAGTTGGATTAGCCAAAAAGCAATATCGAACCCTTGTTCAGTTAGGCGAAGGATTAGATCAAGCACAAAAAGCTGCACCATACAGAAAGTATAGACCAAATTTGACATCATATACAGGACACTGTAAAGAATGGTAGTAAATTATCATAAATTATCATAAAACTTGATATATTTAATAGCTTAAAATAATATATTTAATAAATATTAGGTGGCATTTTGCATACACTTGTGTCTTAGAAGAAACGGTACGTCGAAATCGTAGGAATTGGGATTGGAATCACATGAAAGAGCATAGAGATGTGTGTCGTTCTTATGCCGATACATATAGGACAAAATTAACAACTAAGAAAGTTTCACAAGAAATAGAAGATCTTCTTACAAATTGTGAAATAAAATTGGATATTTTCAATTTAGTTATCATCAGGCAACAAATTGAAATGGAAGTTAGTTGATAGAAGTTTTGGATTGTTAATGCATACATGTATGTTTTATATTTTGTTCACAATTTCTATCTTGTATTTCATAGGTTGAAAAATTAGCAGAAAGAGAAAAAACTTTGAAAGCACAACGTGGTTGGTTTGGATTCCTCTGGTCTAGTTCTCAAGCAGAAGAAACTGAAGAATTGAACTCTGCAGCTGCAATCAGTAATAGATTTGATTTCTATTAGCTATTTATTTGTTAGTTAAATAACAATTCATATAAAATATTTCTTTGCAGTGCGTAAATTCGAACAGGCAATGACGCCACAAGAAAAAGAAAAATTGTATAGAGCAATTGATTATCAAGAAAACAGCGCACCGGCTCATTACCCTGAAACATATGTCATGATTGATACAAGATTTCTTTTACTGGAACTTCAAGTTGTAATTTTTGATACGGATAAAGAACATCCATGTATTTTGGATCTTCAACTTCATAGCGTTGAAGCTTGCTTCAAGTCAAGACCATCAGCTAATGCTATTTTGTACGCAGATTTTCTTGAACAATAGTGTAAATTAAGATAAATACACAGATTTTAATGTTGCCTCTTTTGTTACAGAGTTACAGCATCCATCAATGAGATGAAACTTCTAGGAACAAAACAAGGTGAACACGTTCCTTCACTTTTTAATTCACAGCAACATAATACAGACGATGTTTTATTATCAGTATCATATGAAAAAAATCCTCTTGATAAATTATGTGGCGATCGTGTTATAGTAAGATCAACATCTGTGGATATTGTTTATGATGCACAGACTGTAATAGAACTAGTTAATTTATTCAAAGTACAAAATTCCTCGTCTTTGAATCAGTAAGAACAATCAGTAATACAATTTATATTATATTTCATGTGCTAAGCATTTTAATATTCATTCATCGTTATTTTATTTAGACTTCAAGCAGCTGCAGCAGAACAGTTAGAAGGTTTGAAAGAAATGTCGGCTCTAGGTTTAGAACATGCGATACAAAAGCACGCGGTATTAGATATACAGGTAAAATTATATCCTGTAACGTGTGTTGAATATGATGAAAAGGAGATAAAATGAGTATGTATTTAACAGGTCAATATGCAAGCATCTCAGCTGATTATACCACACGATGGATTCTATAATAGCACAAAATCATTATTCGTGGTTAATCTTGGTAGTTTACAAATGAATTCTCTGGTAAAGACAAAAGAAGACGAAACATCTGTTAAACAATTGATTAGTATGGGTAAAAGCGAAGAAGATGTATTATTACATCTCAGGGAGCACAGTTATGACAAATTTGTTTTAAAAATAGTTGATTTTCAAGTATGTACTTTAAAGTTTTTAAACATTAATGTAATGCCTTGAAGATCATATAATTCTAATTATAGTGTAATTCATTTATAAATAGGTATTAGTTACACTACCGGGCGAGGAATGGCGTAAAATTTCACCAACTCTAGATGATATGACATTATTACATCCAACAACGCTTGAAATTCAATTTCACAAATGCTTAGTAACAGATGATCCTTTGCTTCCAAAAATTAGACTTATTGGTCAATTACCATCAGTCTTTGTCAATATAACAGGTCTGTCTCTAAATGCACATGATTTATTTTACAACATTAATATTCCTTTCTAATAATTCCAAATAATGTTTCTTTCAGATACACGTTTATTACAAGCTCTTTCTATTGCGCAAAGCATACCGTTTCCAAAAGAGGAACAGCCTGTAGAACTTCATAAGTCATCACTTGTATGTTCTACATTATATTGATATATCAATTATCACAAACGTTATATTATTTTAATTGTCACATATTTTGTAGACCAAATCTCTTTCACAATTGTCATTGTTAAAAGAATTAACGACAATTTCTGAAAAGAAGAAAGATGAATCCAGTGTAACCCCAGTGAAGCAAACAACAGATTTAGAGATAAGATTTGAAATGAAAGGTAATATATAATATTTGTTAATTAATTGAACGTATCATTAACAGCTATATAATTTATTATAGAATTCGCAGTACGAGTTTCATCCCAAACAGATAGTACGATAATACCGTTTATTAAATTTCAAGTATTGCAATTAGAGGCAGAAATGCTACAACGAACTTACGACCAGGAAATATTATTAAGATTAGGTGGTGTTCAGGTAAAGCAGCACTATAATGAAATGGAAATATTTATGGTAAATACTCCCATGTCATCGGGCAAAGACGAATATTTAATAACAGTGCAATATATAAATGTAAGTTATAATTTTATGCGATATTATATTAAATCAGATATATTACAACTTTTTGTTTAATTTATCTTTATTGCTGTTAATTAGGTAAATAAAAGATCTCCTGAATTTACAACGAGACACGGATCTGTTATTCAATTACTAAAACTAGAATTTACAACACTGGATACTTTGCTACATCAGGAGGCTCTTATAAATCTACTTAAGTTTATATCACATATTCAGGTAATATTTTACAATATTTACATACACGAATTTCGTGCATTTTCATGCAATGTTTTTTCATAATATTCGAATTGTAGAATCAAATGAATGCTATAGTACAGAGTAAAATTAAAACTGAGTATCCTGTGCGTCCACGACCAAGTCACTTGGCTTCTATTCAAGAGGAAACATCTGCATTCTTTAGGGATCAAATTCAAAAACAAAAACACAGAACGACACGTAAGTGTTTGTACATCTTTTTTTATAATGATCTATAGACAAATGCAATTTCATTATTATGATCGTTAATTCTTTGACTAGGTCGAAAAAGAACGGTGGTTGAACATATAGATTTAAAAATTCAAGCAAAAGTGGGAACCATTTGTATGAAAATAGTTAGCGAATGTAGAGAAATTACTGCATTTTATATCGGTGGTATCACCGCCGGGTTTATGACAAAGGCTTCTTATTCTCAAGCGAATGTTAATTTATCTTCTATTAGTATTATAGATCTTAATGCTGCATCAGCTTATAAAGACGTAAGTCCTAATTGATTATTATACTTTAATATAATTGATGTACATTGTATTATATCATTTAATTATCCAATTATGTGTAGATTGTGTCGGTGACAGAAGATACCGAATCTTTACAAATCCAAGCCATAATGTATAATATTGAACCATCTGACGTTAATAAAAATAACATGTCCATCACAGTTGTTATGGGTTGCTATCGTATTGTATTTCTGAACATGTTTGTTACTAGTATAATGGTAATCAAAAATTTTAAAAATTATTATAGTAATTTAATTTATAGTAAGTGTAAAAATATGTTGAATTTTTTAGAGTTTCTTGAATAACTTCCAAGCAGCTCAAGAAGCTATAAAAGAGGCATCAGCAGCTGCTGCAGAGGCTGCAAAGACGAATATTAAAGACGTACAAGAAAGTGCTGCACGTATCGGGCTTGCGGTAAAAATTAAGGTTTGTATCAAAATAAATAAATTTAAATGTTGTATGTTTCAACTTCATTTGACAAAATATCCTTTGCAGGCTCCTGTTATATACGTACCAATGCATTCAAAAAGTGATCACTGTTTAACATTGGATATGGGTAATCTTACTGTGTGTAACGTTTTTAAGAAATTAGAAGTTACTAATGAAGCTGGAGATTGTCCTATTGTTGATGAAATGAAAATTGAATTACAAAATCTAAAGTTATCAAGGTAATGAAAGTATTGTCATTTCTACTAATCTTTGTAATTTTTTATTAATAATGTGATCTTATTATCTTGACGACAGGGTAAAATTAAATCTGGAGAAATTCACAACTGAAAATGAAGTATTACTGTTAGAACCAGTTAGTTTTACACTACTTATGAAACGTAATTTATCGAGTTGGTTCACTTCTATCCCTGATATCGATATGTCTGGTAGATTAAATAAAATTAATATACTAATAAGCAAGGAAGATTATGCGACTGCACTGAAAGTATTAGAACAAAATTTAGGTGAAACAGTTGAAGATTCAACATTTCCACAAACTGTTCAGCAGGCCGAGAAGAAACTTGAGGTTGAAGTTGTACAGCATCATCAAGCTGGTAAATATAAATAATTATTTTACTTACAATTTGTTTTAAACAAAAATTTATCATTTCTTTATTCAAGCAGACAGATGTAGGAAAACTACCATCGAAGAGTCAGAGGATATGGATTTACAGGAACAAGCACACGTACATACATCCATTAAATTTGAATTTGTAATGGACAGTCTTGTAATTAATCTATTTACAGGAGGTTCGAAAACGGTAATGAAAAAAATAATACATTATTTCTGTTTTTATTCATAAAGGAGTAATTTATATTAAAAAATGAATTACAGCTGCAATCTCAGCATTCTCCAATTCATCTACCAGAGAATGGATTAGCCAAATTTTGTCTGACTCATTTTGCCTTAAAAGGTAGAATATTTGCTGATGGATTAATGGCAACTTCAATTCTCCTTATGAATTGTACTTTGGATGATACCCGTCAAAGTAGACAGGGTTCTCTTACACGAATTATGGAAAGAACTATACTGGCACCTTCCATGGACGAAATAGAAAAAGAATCGAAGTCTGTTCGTAGTATGTTGGACATGACTGTTAGACAAAGCTCAAACGACACATTTGGTAAGTTTTACACAACATTATTACATTTATTTCTAAATTGAATTTATTCCAAACAAAAATTTATTTTCAGTTGATATAAGAGTTTTCTCCTTCAGTATAATCGTATCACTTGATTATTTAATGAAAGTAAAGGATTTCTTCACAATTGAAGAAACACCGGCACCAAATAAAGCGATATCTCAAAATACATCAAAGAGTCACAATGAATCAATGATTAAAAAAAAGCAATCTACTGCAACGCCGATTAAAAAGATGTTAACGATTAATGTGCATATTGAGAAACCAGATATTATTTTGTTGGAGGATATGGATGACATAAATTCAAATTGCATTATACTAAATGTAATAATCGTTTGAACATTTTTTATTATTATACACTTTGTCTTAAGTGCTTATGTAAATATTATTTTTTTAAGACCGAGCTGCTGTTAAAAGTGCGTTTAATGGATGAACATCAAGTGATAACAGGATCTATAAAAGATCTATCAATTTTAGCTGGTATATACAATCCAGGAAAGAGGAGTGATTGGATATATCAGGTAAAAAAATTTATATAAAATTTGTGTATAAACTGTAACTAAAATGTTAATTTTATAAAGGTACTAAGGCCATGCAGTATTAGTGTAGCAGGCTCTACACCAGAAGGAAAAGGCCTTTATATAGATATTTGTTGTACTGATATTCATGTGTCAGTTTCACCAGGTAATTTTGTAAATCATTATTTAATATCAGCTAATTATTAATTGTATTTCCTATTTATAGGTGTTATTGAAATACTGAATAAAGTCGTTCATACTGCCACAAAAACAGAAGAAAAAGATGACGAAGTTGTCGTTCATGAACAAAATTACGACGGGCTGTGGATTATATCACCATTTGAAGAAAGTGACTTTTGGTTCCTAAAGACAGGTACACATATTTAATCTTTTAAGAATATACACGCATTCAGTTAATGCATATTTCTATTTATTGTAGAAGTAGGATTAGAAGCTATAGAAGACTTTGTATACCCTGATGACGATGATGCAACTTACAAGCCGGAATTAGCAATCATTTCTGCACCAACCATATTATTCACGTTGGAAGCAGGTGTTGGTAATAAAACCTTACCTATGCTTTTGCTTCATATTGGGTTTCAGAGTAACATCAACGATTGGAGTACGAAATCTGTAAGAAATAATGTGATCTTAAGCGATGAGACTTGTTACTAGATTTGTTAACAATTAAATATTTTCAGATGAGTATAGAATCTACGATGTCGTTGGTAATGGCATATTACAATAGTTGTCTAGCATTATGGGAACTGTTAATTGAACCAATAGAAGGAATTAAAAAAGGAAAACGAGTATCAACACCTTGGGAACTAAAAACTAAAGTAAATTTTCAAAGACTTAAATATTACCTTATAATCTTATGTTAAGTAATTTGCACAAAATGTTTAATCATTATTTACTAGATTCAGTTTAATGACATATCAATGGACTCTAGAGGTATGAGTGTAATGAGCCCTGCTTCAGAAAGTGAACTAGAAGAATTTCACCAAACTTCGAAGATGTCTATTGATGTAGAATCTACTGTAAGTTAAAGAATACAACAATTATATATTCATCTACTAAAATTGTATGTTTTATACACAAAGATTTTCATATTTTATAATAGGAAAACTTGGAAATGACTGTAACAAAAACTTGTCTGGACGTATTAAAGCAACTTGGTAATGCATTTTCATCTGCTATGGAACCGGGTGGAGAAGGAAGCGCGAAAAATGCAGCACCTTATGTTCTTAAGAACGAAACTGGCTTAGCGATGGTTTTAGACTTGGAACGCAGTCAGTTTAAAGTTCGTGTTAATGATATTTTACCTCTGTAAAGGAAATTATGAATCGTAAAATCTTATAATATATACCATTATTCTAGGTTTTTAATCATGGATCAAAACTTATCAGCAGCAATACAGATTCATACATGGAAGTAATTCTAGAATCAGGTGCAACAGTAGAACTTGCTCCGAAAACAACGAAAGTTCAAATACCTTTACTAGACCAATTAAAAAACGAAACGGTTAAAGAAAGAGAGGATGATAAGTTTGTTATTTCGGTAATATATTTGTGATTATTGATAATTAAATATTGAAAGATTTAATTATATATTTATGTATCTTTTTAAGTTTAAAGAAATTCAATGTACATTGGCCATTCCCGTTTTAAGAGCTGATAAAAGATTTTTCTCATTAAAATACCGAAAAGAAAGTTCTGAGGAGTGGGGTATTGTTTCTGATGTTGTAGTCGACGAAGGAAGTACCATTGTTACCTTAAGAAGTATTCTTCAGGTAATTTACTTAAATTTTTGCTAATAATGAACAATAATAATCATAAGTATTTTGCAGGTACATAATCATTTTAGTGAACCAATATCTGTGTATTACATGACTAAACGTGGAAATGAAGTTGAATGTGTAGGCACTGTTGCCCCAGATAGTAAATTGAATCTTCCATTAGATACTGTGTATACTTCAACAAGTATTTATTGGTTGTTCTTCAGCGTTAACGGGTATCTTATATATTTTTTAAATATTATTTTTTATATGATTGCTGTACATATATTTATAAATATTGTTTGTTCTTAGGTACATGGTTTCAGAAGAACCATTTGTTTGGAAAGATTTGCAAAAGACAGTTTCTATGTCAAAACTTTTAAAATGTGAAAGTCGAACTAAACAAGATGTTACAGAACCATTTTACATTAAGGTAATGAATTCAATCAGATGTCTTTATTTATATACACTTAGCTGATTCTTGCATTCTATCTGTATCTATCACTGTATATGAAATATTTCACTGTTTAGTATGTGTTATTCACATTACATTACCAGTGATCGATAGTGATACGCTGAAACAGATATTTAATTAATTAAAAATAAAAAAAGAATTTGTGAAAATTATATTACATGCTTTTATAAGCAGCAGTTTTTACTTTTAGATGTTTTTCATGATGATTATGGTTGGTAGTATTTTATATAATAACAACACTATTGGCTTATTATTGAATGTTATTAACTGGCGATCCATATTCTGTCGTTTCGTTGATTACGTCAAGCATTTATGCTCGAAAACTTTACCCTCAGAACACCCAAAATATCTGGAAGCACCTATTCAGGTACTACCGTTTTCCTAATTAGTTGAGAAGCAATTGTTATTTAGTTTATGTTCAGTATCGGTCAAGTACGTATCTTTATTATTGCTGTTAGATAGTTCATACTTTAAATGTGAATGCGTATTTGTAATATAACTGATACCATAGAACATTTTTTTAATATCTTCACTATATTCATTATGATTGTAGTTATGAAGAATAGTTAATAGATAAATATGGACAAAAGAAGAAGCGAATAGATTACATACTAAACCCAAGAATTTCTAATAATCACGAACAAAAATTGTTATTCTGTTAGATTTTCTTTTACACGATTACTTTAATAGGTACAACTTTGTCTTTTGTTATAATATCAATTATTGTATATGCAATTAATTTTATTAGCATTTTTGTTCTTATTCAAATAATACACTATTATTTTCTTAATTTCTATTATATTTTTCATTATAAAATTATTTTCAAGTTGCAAACTCCATAGTACAAATAGATGTTGCAAACTTTAATTAATTTTTAATATAGTGTGTTTGTTGCACGTGTTTTATTTATGTTATTGTGTTATTAAAAATGAATGTATTGTTACAATTATTGTATTGGAAACATTGTTTACTTGTTTGCATAGTAGTAGGAAAGAAGTAATAAAATAATATAGTTGATTACACTATAAACTATAAGTATGTAGTTAAAGAAGTTACATGTTTCAATAATTTATTATCACATTTGCAGGTCGTTGGTGAAATAGAACAAGTTTATTATGAAAATACTAGCCGACGCACGATGGCAAGTACTATTTACAATGTTCACTTATATCCCTCCGTGTATCTGAAGAATTTTCTGCCCATCGACATTATTATTTGTTTGCCTGGTGCCGTTCAAGAAAAGCTTTTAGAAGCAGGCACAACTTATCAGATCCCTACAATTGATCCAGGAAAATCTTACATAATTATAAAGGTAAGTGAAGAATCTATTAATACTCAATAATTGTTTTTAAAATACTGCTTTTAATTATGACAATATTTTACAGCTACCAAATTATTTAGAAAAAGATTGGTCATGTAGAGGAGAAATAGTAGCCAATCCACCAGAATTTTCTGTCTGGTCTTTTGAATCTTTTGATAGTGCCCAAAAGGTTGTAATGGATTTAGGAATGCATACATCTTATCAACATGCTTCTATTGTTATGGCACTATATTGTCCATTTTGGATGCTGAATAAGACAGGTTTAATGTTGTCTTATCGGGTAAATATCAAGGTTTTTTTTTCTAAATAATGCAATAGATGATACCATTATTTTTTTTTGCTTAAGATAATTGTTGCTTATATATATATATTTTTTTTTACATTCTGTTTTGCCACTAAAGTTTCTCAATATGTTTTAATACCGTACATATATATATTTTATATTTAAAGATTATTTATAATGCTTTAATGTAATCATTTTACTCGAAATGGATTTTTTCATTTATCAAGTAAAACACCATATAGTTTGCTTAATACATTATATTACACGATATCAATGATTTAAGTTATAATCCGACATCATGGGATATTTTAATTTATTAAACAATAACACCAATCACAATGATGCTATAATTTTTTTAAATCTCTGTACGCAATGCTTGAGTTATGATATTTTATGCAGTATGTAAGTGCTCTGTTACGTTATGCATGCTGGAAGTAGTATAATGTTGCAAATTATTAATCTCTTATAAGAACATATCTTACTCAATGCATTATTTTACAGAAATCAAGTAAGGGTGGCAAAGAACACTCAAGTCCAATGAAGGTAGTGATTTCAAATTAAAGTATTTTTCATGCTTTCAAACACCATACTCATTAAAATACTGTAATCGTAAAATGGTGGCTATAATTTTTAATGTGCAAAATTTATTTGTACGGCTTGAAAATCAAAATTATTTGAATTTATGAGTACTTTTTATTTTAAATTAAGCGTAGCTCTTTAAAATAATGTAGTAGCATGTTCGACCTTATGGAATGTTGAAACAGCTTCCAGAAGTATTTTATTTTACGTCGTATTATTTCTGAATAGAATTACAAATTTTGCACAGCTTTCATAGATATAGGGGACAATTAACTTTATATGTATTATGTATTATGAAAATACATAAAAAGATATCTTTCAGAATTTGGTTTGTGGCATGAAACCCCATCAACCACGTTCAGAATACAAGAGGAAGAAAGCACGTTCGGTGATGCATTGTTTTCATTTTATATTGGTGATGGTTTAATCTTACAAACTGTAAAACAAAGTTTTTGTACAATTTAGTATATTGTATTAATCATATGTGATTACTTATTAATGTACAAATCATGGTACTATCATGTAAATTATGTTCATACCATGATGAAGGCTTTTTTACTAACTAAATGTTATATTTTATAATATGATATAACACAAGTACATTATTTGTTTTCAGTTTCTTTATTTATTAATTTGCTTATTGCAACATTATGTATACTTTTATAATAATATTGTTTACTTATCAATAATGAAATGCTGCTTGTACATTAATTTAATCGTGTGTTCATGTGTGGTTACGTGAGATATATTATTGAAGTTTGTTTGTACATGGCATGTGAGCATTTTTAAAAATAATGTAAAATTTCAGTGTATTACTGAAACTTTCAAACAACTGATGTAATGAATTTCTACATTCTGAATAATTCTTAAATACGGAAAACTAGAATAGAAAATGTGTATATATTTATAAATTCAAGCTTTGTCTATCGAGATACATTAGCAAGTTCACAAATTAAAGTTAACTGGTGTTGGATAATTATTGTTCACGTAACTGTGTAATATGATGTACAAATATGTATAAATATGTAATCAATTGCATTCTTACTGCATGATAGAAATCAATTGTTGAAACATCTTAATATTACTAAAAATATTAATTAAACAAATATCTCTTACAGAGTGGAGAGGATCATTTAAATGTATTGTATCATCCGGAGAACTTCAAGGGACCAATATTGTTCTCATTTCGTTCTAAAGTATTTTTTGGTAAAAAGAAGGCCATGATTAGAGTGGAAGATGGTGAATGGTCTGAAAAGTTTTCGATAGACGTTGCAGGCAGTGAGGGAGTAGTTGTTTGCAAAACTAATGGTCTATTATACCAGGTTATTATACTATCCATAACGTAGTAATTATAAGGAAACAAATTCATATTATTTTTTACATGATACAATTTTTTCTGTGTTATAGATTGGTGTTCATAATCAATTGACATATAATTCCTTAACAAAACAGATTACATTTACACCATATTATGTACTCATCAATAACTCCAGTTTGCTTATTGAGTGTCAAGAAGCTGACAGACCAGCTGATCCTATGATTAAAGTAATTATTTGGGGTTAAAATTATGATTAACTTTGAACTTTTAAATATTGTTATACTTATTATTTTTATTTATAGATTCCTCCTGGAGAATGCACCGCTCTTTGGCCTCGTTCTGAACATGAGAATAAAACCTTAAAAGCTAGGATTGCAGGTGAACCCGAGAAAACAGCCCCCTTTCTTTATACAGATAGTCATACAACTTTATTGAAATTAAATAATAAGGTTGGTATTGTTGAAATCATTTTTTAAGGGCAAGACAAGAATTAAATTGTGTATGTATTAAATGTACAAATTGCCTTTTCTTTATTTTAAAGAGCTATAGCAATTCCAATTATTGAAATAATCTTTATTCAAATGTTCAAAAACGCGAGAAAATATTCAAATTAAAAATATTAATTAAGAAGGCGTAATACTAAAGGCACCGAATTAATTTGTACACCTAATACATTTTGTTTTAAAATGAAATCAAAATTTTTGTTATCAGCATGGAGGAATTAATGTAGACATTCAAATAAGCGAAGGTGGAATTTATATTTCTTTATCCGTTTATACCTACGGAAATGCTCCTGCTTTAATCATTAACCATACTCCTCATACAATTAATTTTTGGGAGAAAGGTTCTTTGAATGTTAGGTATGTTTATTTATAATGAAAGTCAGTATTAGTAATAGAATTCATTTATTTAAAATTGTATTTATAATTTCATAGATCCGTACAGTCATATAACAAAATGTTCTATACCTGGGAAAATCCGGCAGGACCACGAAAATTAGTTTGGGAAGATGCGAATAAAAAAGAAATTGAAGATACACTTCGAAAGGTAAATATTAGGTAATATTTAATATAATTCAACAATTTAACATCTTTCATTTTTCAGGATAATTTAGGACCTTTTAAATTACCAGACGTAGAAGAAGAAGTATTTTATGTATCATTTTTAGATGGTACGCAACGAATACTTCTCTTCACAACAAATTTGAAAATAGCAGAAGATTGCCAATTAGCAGGTGATCTGGAAACTATTGAGCAAGACATAACAATAAGTATTCATGGAGTTGGTCTTTCACTTGTTAACAACGTAACAAGATCTGAATTATTATATATGTGTATAGCTAGGTAAATTATTAATTTACCTATTATTACGTATTATTTAACGCATGAAATTATAATCGTTATCATAATTTTCCTTTACATATTGCTATTTTCATCCTCAGCTCTGGAATTATATGGGAAGCACAAAAATCTTGTAAGCACCTTTGGCGTGGTCTTAGTGCAAGAGAAGTAAATCTTATAGAGGAAGGCTATCAAAAATATGTACTCGAATTACAGATTGGAAAAGATCCAACGCAAAAAATGATGCTTGAGCCAAAATTAGAGGTAACGTATTGAAACTTAATTATTCTTTATTTTTTGCGTTTACTATTAAATTAATTTCAATTCTAGATTGATTATTTCAATATGGAAATGACGAAACCATATCGTCGAAGTTTACGACGTACTTTCCAAACTGGTTTATGGTTGCAATATCGAACATCAGCACATCAAGTGCAATTACATGCAAAAATTAATCGGTTACAAATTGATAATCAACTTTCAGAATGTATTTTTCCAGTTATATTAGCTCCGGTTCCGCTTCCCAAAAGTGTCACACAAAGTACTGGTAAGTTCTGTTGAAACAATAATATAATTTAGACTGTATTCAATTCCATATTATACAATTTTGTACGTGTTTTAATAGTTATGAAACCATTTGCTGAACTTAGTATGGTCAAACGATTATTGGAACACAGCAATGTGCAGCAGTTTAGATATTTTAAGGTTCTTATCCAAGAATTTCACGTAAAAGTAGACATTATGTTTATTAATGCGATAATGGGATTATTGGAAGCGAATGATATGAACGATGCGGAGGAAGTAAGTTACATTTCTATTATTTTTATATTATACTTACAAAGGTAAAACATAAAATACTAAGATATTGTTCTATTTTATATCGTAGACTAGATTATTTAAATTGGACACGAAATTGGTCGATGAGCCTTTAATGTACCACGTCAGTTTAATTACCACTGCCGAACAGAAGAATTTCTTCGATTTACTTCACTTTTCGCCTTTAAAGGTTTGTTATTTGTAATTTGAATTGATACGATTATTAATATATCACAATTATACCATATACTTTTTTAGATACACATAAGTTTTTCAATGACTGGCAGCAGTAGCGGGCCTTCTGCAGTTCCTCAAGTATTAAATGTATTACTACAAGGAATAGGTGTTACATTAACTGATATTAATGATATTGTTTTCAAGTAATTATCTCATAATTAAACTTCGAATTCCATTAATAACAGATAAATAATATATTCATATTTTTCACAGATTAGCGTATTTTGAAAGGGAATACGTTTTCATGACTCACAAACAACTCATTTCTGAAGCTACAACCCATTACGTAGGGCAAGCAATTAAACAGGCATACGTTCTTGTTTTGGGGCTAGATGTAATTGGCAATCCTTATGGGCTTGTCGTAGGCACTATGAAAGGTATCGAAGATTTATTTTATGAACCTTTCCAAGGTGCTATACAGGGACCTGGGGAATTTGCGGAAGGTCTGTTTCTCGGTGTAAGGAGTATGTTAGGACACACCGTAGGAGGAATGGCTGGAGCAGTTTCCAAGATAACTGGAGCTATGGGTATGTCTTATCGTGTACCGTTATTTTATTCCAGTCGTTGTTACAAATTTTTTATTGTTTTATTAAAGGTAAAGGTCTAGCTGCCTTAACTTTTGATAAAGATTACCAAAGAAAACGACAGGAACAACTTAACAAACAACCTGCCAACTTACAAGAGGGTCTTGCTCGTAGCGGTAAAGGTTTAGTAATGGTAAGATTAGGAAATAATGATGATTGCAGGTTTTTAAAATAGAAGCAAGATAAATTATTGTATTTTGCTTTAGGGCATATATGATGGCGTAACTGGTGTTGTAATGAAACCTATATCAGGTGCTAAGGAAGAAGGAGTAGAAGGATTTTTCAAAGGATTTGGAAAGGGTGTTGTTGGTTTCGTTACTAGACCAACTGCAGGTGTTATAGATTTTGCCAGTGGTTCATTCGGTGCAGTGAAACGGTAAGGAAATAAATTTTGTCTGTTAATGGATGAAACTTGAATGATTGGAATCGAAACTTTTTTTATAGTGCAACTGAATTACACGAAGAAGTGAAGAAAGTAAGACCGCCTAGATTTTTACAACCAGATAATTTAGTTAGACCATATGTACGGGAAGAAGCTGAGGGAAATAAAATCTTAAGTGTAAGACGTTAAGGATATTAATTTAATTTTAATGTAACGATTAATCTCATCGAGTAATTATTTTTATAGGAATTGGAAAAAGGAAAATATGCCAACACTGATATTTATTTTTATCATGTTTACGTTAACAAAGATGTATTATTGCTTACCGACAAAAGAATAGCATATGTAGAGCATAGTGACTTGTTTGGTGGATGGAAGGTATGTACTTCATAACCGTATGATTTTTATAAAAATAACAAGAAATCAAAAGCAATAATTTATATTTATTTATGTAGGTGGACTGGGCTTATACATGGCAAGAAATGAGTGAATCGCCGAAGATTGTCGATAAAGGAGTTCAAATATTTATTAAGGATGGTACTAAAAAGAAAAGATTAGGAAACATATTCGGTAGTGCAGATCAATCAAAAGTAGTTCTCATAAATGATTATAACACGAGACAGGTAAGTTTGAAAAAAAAAACAAGATTAATTTGTATTGGAGTAAATAACTTATTTTTTTTTGTAATTTCCACAGCTTTTATGCAGTAAGATGCAAGAGCAAATTTATCAGTGTGGATTATAGATATACACAGTATATAATATAATATTTCAAATAGTTTATTAAACTAATAGTGCCTAGCATTTTAAACTTATATTAAGCTTTGCAAGCTGAATTTCATTACAGAAACTGTATACAATTATTATTTACAAGACTAATGTTCGATCAGAATCAACCAAAATTATAGAAGGTTCAGTATGTAATTTTATATTTATTATGATCTGATTTGGACGTTGGAGTTATTATATCTTTTACATTTTGTTATTATTTTTATCGTACAATATTTTACTTTTAATTTGTTAGAATATTGTGATTATTTTCAGGTTCATTATTAATACATTACAATGACAATCTTAGTTTCATAAATACAAAATAAGATAGTATAATATTTGAGCATCCAACAAAAATTTAACAACTTTTGAAAGTCTGCTGTTGCTATATAGTGAGATCATATTTTTATACTATTTGTTAATAAGTTAAGGATTAATTTGATATACAGGATGTTCGCTTACAAGTGAGCATCCTTTGGAGGGTGGTAGTTGAGGTGATTCTGAACAACTTTTTCCTTCACCAAAATGTTCGTTAAGACTTAGTTTTTATTAATAATTCAAAGCCTTAACGAGCATTTTGGTAAAGGAAAAAATTGTTCACAATCACCATAGCTACCACCCCCTCAAAGGATGCCCACCTGTAGCCAAGCACCCTGTATATGTGAATATGCAAACTAACTTAAACGCACATTCTATGTTCAAGTAATCTTTTGTATTTACCTGTATAATTGTTATTATTGTACACATATATACAGAATGTTTCTATATTTTTTTTATGTAGAATTGTTTATTACAACAGAATATTTATATGAAACACACATCACTCTTCAATTTTTTGTACAGTTCTTTCACTCAGTATTTTATATGAAACAATTACGTTTCGACATCTCTAATACTTTAATTTCAAATTAAAATTAACACGACATTACCAAATCTTAAGAAGAATTTGCTAATAGTACATAGCTTTCGTTAAAAACAATTATACAGTTAAACGTATGATTGATGTAGTGGAAAATGAAAAAGTTCAAAGATATTTGCTACATCTTCCATAAAATTAAAAATATCTTTGAAGCAATCTGTTTAAGATATATTATCGTTACGTTATCGTTAATGAAAGATATAAGCATATTGTTATATATTTACTTGTATAAATAATGTATATTATAATGAAAGAATTAAAACGATTTTCGCTTTCTATATTCTTCTTTTATTTTTCATACATATAATATATTCACTTGTTTATATATAAATTAATAATTTGACATTTTATGTATACATCATTGTCTTACCATTCTGTATTTACAAAAAACTAAGAAGCATATATGAAACAATTATTTATATATTTCTTATAACTCGTATTTACCTCAAGGTTTAGATATTTTTTAGTACATGTTACATATATAATTACCTAATGCCATTGGATCAACAAGCCCATAGGCTTAGACCAGGTCCCCCTCAATTGCCTCCTTTGTTCAAAGGGCAAGAAATTAGATCAGTGAGTATTATAAACTGTACTAATATTACAATACTTTAGAAATTCTTATTCCAACTTGTTCTTTATTACTAGGGACCATATACTACCATAGTTACCGATGAAATGGTAGCACGAAGAGAACGAGAAAATCTAGAGTTGTATAACGCATGGCTTGAGCAACAAAGAAGAAGAGAAATGGATCCAGATGACGATGGTTCAGATTATATAGGCGACTTTAAGCAAGATAATGTGAGAAGAAATTTCATTAGAAAAGTCTTCTGTATCTTAACGCTTCAATTATTATTTACAACTGGGGTCATAGCTTGTTTCCTATTTGTGTTAGTATTAAAAATGAGTAATACTGCAATATCACTGCTTTGTTATTATCATAATGAAATATTTTATTTTTATTATAGGGATGAGGCAAAAAAATTTATGATAGTCCATTGGTATTTGTGGATTATTGCTCTGTATGTAAAGTTTAACGTATGTGTAAACTTGAGAGTACTGATACATGAATAACTTTATTAATTATTTATCCAGGGTATCCTTTACTATTTCTTATTGTGCTGTGTCTTTTTCTCCAAGTGCTAGACGTAAAACACCTTGTAACTACATATGGCTATGTACATTGGTAAGATTTTTAATTAATTGTTCTTTCACAAGAAATATTAAATGCTATTATTTTCAGACCATAGCTATGTCATATCTAGCTGCTTTTGCATCTGTTTTTTACGAGATTGAAACAATTTTACTGGCATTAGGTATGACAACATTAATTACACTAGTAGTAGGTTTTATTGCAACATTTTCAAAGGTACATTCAATTATACATTTTTGCTTAATGGATTAAAATTCAAAATATTGTAAGTAATACGTTATAATTTTGCAGTTTGATTTGACAATGAGAACTGGACTTATGATGATTCTTGGAATAGCTTCTATTGTTGCCATTTTTGTGATGATGATAGTTCTGATATTTACATATATAAAAGTATTACACCTATTAATTTCAGTCATAGGAATGATCTTATTATCAATGGTTAATATCCAATTCATATATATCTTTAGAAGAACATTTACTTTAAATAACAGACTTTTTCTTTAAACATATTTAGTAGATAGTAAAGTAAGTTCTATTATTTTTACAGTATCTGTACTTTGATGTGCAAACAATCATGGGTGGAAGAAGGATAGAGATACATCCTGATGAGGTAGTATTTGCAACTGTGCAAATTTATGTTGACATTGTTTTGTTATACCAATATGTTTTAATGTTCATGGGTGTAGTTCATAATCCGTAAATATTTAAAATAAAAGTGTATTTTTAAGAAATAAATACACTATGAACTTGAAAATGACATATCAGATGTATAATCTTCTTTATGTATAACAGAATTATTTATTATTCAGATTGAAGGAATCAGTTGAAGGAACAGTGTAAACATTTTATTGTATGTAATACACTTAACAATACTTGTGTTTGGTAGTACAGTCACTAGTAGTATAACACAGTTGCTAAGCAACTGTTTGTCAACAAAGATACTACCTGTCTAACCTATTGCATACTCAAGTTTTTGTTACAAAAACAAAAAACCAATAAATGTAGACAATTGTGTAAGTATTCAATTAATTAGAACTGTTAAGAAGTGTGTTTTATGTTATCTGCACTTTATTTACCTAATAAATGGTATGAATTACTTCACTAAATTATTGTTATGTACACCCAAACAAATTAAGCAAAAAAGATGTGAAAGATTTTTTCATAATTTGAAAGTGTATCATAATGAGAAACGTGGTCTTTTCTATATAAAATTGGATGACAATTGTAAGATGTATTACCTAGAATATTGTTAATATATTCTTTGTTATTATTTTACAAATTATGTTATTTAATTAATTTAACTATAAAATTAAGTAATTTTCTTTTCTTTTTAGCAAGGGCAGTATTGCAATATAAATCAGATGGAAAAATATTGGATATGCAAGCAATTAATGTACCATATAAATATACAGGACAAGGTATAGCACGGTTGCTTGCAGAGGTATTTTTTATTTATTGAATTTCATAAGTTTATGTGAAAATTTATTACCATAAATAATATACAAATTGTATTTTCAGACAGCTTTTACATATGCTATTGTAAATTATTATTATTTATATTTAACTTGTGATTACTTGCAAAAATATTATCTTGCAATCAAAAATCCTGACCTTGAAGAACTCATTATTGGACCAAAACATATCTTAGAAGGACCTGATTCAGAATCTTTAGATCCAAATATCATTCATGAACTTCCAGATCCAGAAGATTTTTTGATATAATCTTCTTAATAAACATTTTTATTACAATAATTGCAGTTTTGAATAAATTAAATTAAATACATACCTGATATGTACTTAAAAATGACTTCTTTATATTTCTAAATTTGAGGTTTAAAGTTTCATAGTTTATTTACTAATAAAATGGAAGAAATAGAGTATACAACTTTGATTGAATGGTTTTGTTATGAATTTTATTATAATGGCATGTTACTTTACTGTAAAGAAGCATGTGAAGCATATCCAACTAGTGAACATCTAAGAATTCTCTTAAGTCTTGCATATGCATTAATTGGAAAAACTCAAGAAGCTGTTAAAGAAACTGCAAATTTAATGAATGATACAGATACAACACTAGCAGCACTATTTGTACAGAGTGTAGCATACTCGAACAGTGAAAATGTTGAAAAAGCTATTATGATACAAATTGAAACAAAAATTAGAGACGAGAGACGAAAATCATCTTCAAATGGATTGTCATTAGCAGCCTCAGTTTTGCTTCTATCACAGAAGATCGACAAAGCTAAAGATTATGCGGAGAGAGCATACAAGCTTGATTCAACCAATAAAAATGTTTTACTGACTAAAGGTTGGACAGATTTATTTCTCATGAATGAGAACAGTTCGAATGAACCGAATTTGTTTGATGTTGTTTTGAAAGAAGATCCAAAGAATGTAAATGCTTTACTTGGTTCTGCAAAATATAAACACCAACATGGTGATTATACAGAAGCAATATTAACGTTGAATTCATTAATTGTACGTTATCCTAAACTGTGTTTTCCTTTAATTGAAAAATTGTATAATCAACTTGCAATGAAAGACTGGGAACAGGTCTTAGAAACTGCTAATAGAATACTATCCATTGATTCAAATAATGTTGATGCTGTAAAAGCAAATGCATTTGTAGTTCTTTGCAGAGATGGAAATTTCAGTGAAGGATTAAAATATTTGCAAACGTTGTTTAAAAATCTGATACTTACAGAAGGAAGAACTGTACCTGTTTTAATTAGTAATATTCAATTATTTTCGCGGATAGCGTGTAAATATCAAGGGATTTTATTGGAACTCTCAAAAATTGCTGAAAAAATGATACAACATAATTCAAAAATGGCAGACCTTATGATTGAATTGGGAAATTTATATGTTTCATTGGACAAAATAAAAGATGCAGAACATTGGTATAGGAGCGCTGTTAGGGTAAACGAGTCTTCATTCGCTGGCTTGAAAGGTTTAGCACATTGTCAGCTTTTGGATACTTCAGAAGATGCTTCAGATCTGGCACAACAGCAAATAGACTTTCTTAAGGAGATGCAATCAAATTCAATGGATGCAGAACTACTTTTTATGTCTGCAAAGTTAACTACCATTGATTCAAATAAAGTTTTAAATTACTTAGACAGAGCAGCCACAATTATATTAAATAACTGCAAATACATACCGTATGGATACGAATATATGAAAAAATTAAATCCTGATTTATGCTTAGAGATTTCTAAGCAACGTTTAATTTATTCTGTAACAAATGATATGGCACATCTGGAAGAAAAGGTATCAAATTATAAAGAACCAAGTTTATATTTGTTGGAGCAATTATCAGAAGCATATCCTGGTTTAAGTATAGCTCAGTTGTTGTTAAGTAAAGCTAAAATACAAAGTGGAGACTTAGAAGGTGCTTCCTATATATTAAGAAATCTGTTGGATAATGTTGATTCATCCAATGCAGAAGCTCATTTACTTATGGCTCAAATATTGGCTCAACAAAGAAATTATCAACTGGCCTCCCAGAGTCTGGAAGTTGGTTTGAGCTACAACTTTAAAATTAGAGACAGTCCAATTTATCATTTGATCATAGGTATTATTCAAAAAGAGAATAAAGACATTGAAGGTGCAATAAAAAGTTTTCAAATGGCTATGTCATATGCTGGATTGCAATCCCATAAGAATATTTTGGATTCTACACAAATCTCAATATCGGACACAGCAACTTTATATGTTGAATTAATTTCTGCTTATAGTAAAATGAAACAGTTTAATGAAGCTATTGCTTTGATACAGGATGCAAAAATAAAGCTTGAGAACACTTTAGAAGAAGGCAAAGTATTGATAGGAAATGCAGAATTGTTTTTGGAAATGGAAGAACTAGATGAAGCCGTTGATTGCTTATCTAAAGTAACTCCAGATCAACCCTATTATTTACAAGCACATACACGTTTAGCTGAAATAAATTTAAAATACAAGAAAGATCGACACGCATTTGCTGTCTGTTTCAGGTTTGTATTTGTTGATATTTTCTATGTATTGGTTTCACAAGTTTAGATATTTTATTTTACAGGGAGTTAGTAGAACATTGTCCTGGTCCCAAGACATACAGTATGCTTGGTGATGCATATATTTCCATACAAGAACCAGAAAGAGCAATAGAGGCATATGAACAAGCTTTAAAACAAAATCCTTTAAATAAAGTACATATAGCAAGTAAATTAGGAAAAGCGCTTGTAAAGACCCATCAATATACAAAGGCTATAAACTATTATCGAGATATAATGAAACAAGAAAGTTTTAACAGCTTGAAATTAGATCTTGCAAAATTATTCATAACGATGAAACAATATGATAAAGCAGAAGCTACGTTAGTGCAAGAACTACAAGGCAGGTATTATTTTAATTAAATTCTTCCTGTATAAGCATTCCTGGTATACTCAACTTACAATATTTCAGAGGGTCGTCGAGATTCAGATATGCAAAGTTTAGAAGTGCGGGGTCAATTATTGTTACTGCTTGCTAAAACGCGAGAAAAAGCAGGCAATATTCAAGGTGCTTTATCAGCATTAAAAGAGGCTAAAGAAAATCAACACAGATACATACAACGCCTGGGAAATTCTAACTTAGAAGACGAGAAACAACTCTTAGCTAATGTTTGTTTCACGATGGCTGATTATTCATCTTCTTTGAGAGATTATGATCAAGCTATAACATATTATAAGGAAGTTTTGAATCATAAACCTACCGACGTAAATGCTTTACTATCATTAGCAAAGCTTTATATGCAGGTATGACGGTCTCATAACTTTTAATGTAAATCAATAAATTTATTAATGACCATATTTTAAATTAACAGACAAATAATTTAGATCGATGTGCTCAGAGCTGTACAGCAGTATTAAATGCAGATCCGAATAATGAAGCTGCTTCGATAATGATGGCTGATCTTGCGTTCAGAAAAGTTGATTTTGAAACAGCAGCCTTTCATTTTAGACAATTATTATTAAAGCAGCCAACATATTGGACTGCATTGGCAAGGCTAATAGAAGTTTCACGTAGAACAGGTGAAATGAAATTCAAAAATTATTGTTTTATGAATCAGTTTCTTTTATTAATTCTTAATATATTGATTGTAGGGAACATGGACGATTTGGAAGAATGGCTGCATCGAGCTGAAGAAAGGATGAGAGGTGCACATTTGGCAGCTGGTTATTATTACTGCGCAGGTTTATTAGATTGGCGTATGGGTAAATTAAATTCCGCGCTTCGTCATTTTAATTTTGCAAGGCGCGATCCTGAGTGGGGCCAACAAGCAATATACAATATGATCGAGATTTGTTTAGATCCAGATGATGATTCTTCTCTTTCAAATGAAGTATTCAACGACGACGACGCAGAGTATCAAGACTCCAGAACGATGGCTTTAAAAACAGCGTACCGTCTGCTACAGGTATTCAAAATCCTTAGAGTTGTAAAACATTTTTAATAAACTAATTCCTGTTTATTCCAGGAGCTGAATCCTAAAGGTAGTCCACATGAAATGTTGACACATAGATTGTTAAGTAATTTCTTTCTACTGACTACAAAACAGAAATCAAATATAGAGAAAGCTCTACAAGATTGCACAACTCTAGCTAGCCAAGAAACATTAAGAGATCATGTTGGACCAGCTTTAGGCATGGCAATGGCTCATATTCTTCTTAAACAGACTCCGCGTGCGCGAAACCACTTAAAACGTGTAAGCAAGAACACATGGACGTTTGAAGATGCAGAATATCTAGAACGTTGCTGGTTACTGTTAGCTGATATCTATGTGCAGTCTAACAAATACGATTTAGCAAATGATCTTTTAAAACGCGTTTTGCAACACAATGCAACTTGTGTTAGAGCTCACGAGCTCTCTGGTTATATTGCTGAAAAGGAACAGAATTATCGTGAAGCTGCATCACAGTACAGCCAAGCATGGAAATATGGAGGAAAATCTAAATTGTCGATTGCTTATAAATTGGCTTATTGTTCTATGAAAGCAAAATCCTATGCGGATGGTATTGAGGCTTGTAATGAAATTTTGAAACAGAGTCCAGACTATCCACGAGTTAAAAAGGAAATTTTGGAAAAGTGCATTAATAATTTACGTACTTAAAGTTTTATGTATAAGAAGTGGAAATGAAATACAAACTATCTTATTGTACAGTATATACAATACACCAGCTAGCTATAGATATGAAATAAAATAAAAAAACTATGTATTTCGTTTTTTAATAACAATTCTTATCATTTTCGTATCACTACCTACTATATCAAGTATTGGTACGTATGGATATACTTTCAAAATTTACCACGAAGATGGGGCACTACGATCGTGACATACAGCATACAACAGCAGCTTTCAACTAGTGATACAATACATATTTGGGTTTTGTTTTTGTTGTGATATATGTTTAATATAAATACATTTCCTAACAAGAAATCAAATTGTATATGTACCCACATTTCTTAATAGATTTGAGGTAGAAATATGAAGCAAATACAAATCTTTTTATATAAATATTTTTATTTGAAACATCCTCTGTAATCACAATCAGTCATTTAAGGTTAATAAAAATTAAATTAAAATGTATTTATATAATTTTAATGTACTTATGTTATTTGTAATTATTAATTAAGAATCATATATAATGAAAGTTAATTCTCTTGTAGGTCACTGTTCCTGTAAAACATGTTTAAAATTAAACATTGTTGATGCCATTGGGATTGTTTTATAACAATAAATAAACGTTCTTTGCAACAAAGTGAATTTATATATCTGAAATATAATTTATGCAAATATGTCATTTACTATAAATTCACAGGAAAATTATAAGAATTATTTAGTTCAGCCGCAATCTATGAATTTTATTTGCCCGGTATGTGACTCTGTATATGTAAATAAAAAAGAATTTTATAGCCATTTACATATTCATGCTGGAGATGTATTGAAACAAATGCAACACTTAAAACCAAATATAATCAATGAATCAAAGACAGAGCTGAAATGTTGCAATCAGAAAAAGATTAATGATAATTTATATCAAGCTGTATTAAGGCCTTTCAAATGTCAACAATGTAACTTAACATTTGATAGAGCCTCTCAATGCGATTATCATCACAGAAGTATACATTTGGGCGAGAAATCACAACTTTGTGAAATCTGTGGTAAAGGCTTTTTCAGAAAAGCAGATTTAAGAACACATTTGAATATACATTTAGGTACAAATTTTTGTATCTGTGAGATTTGCGGCAGAAAATTTAATCATGTATCTAATTTAATTAGACACTGCAGAATGCATGCTGGTAATTATATTTATATGGAACACTTTTTATAAATCAGAAGATGTATAATCAAAAATGTATGTTAAATTTGTAGGGGTGAAACCATATCCATGCTGTATTTGTGGTAAACGTTTTACTCAGATCAGTTCTGTAGTAAGGCACAAACGTATTCATGAAAGATTGAAAAATGATATTAAGCAACAGTTACAAAACAGTTATGATAATATTAATATGGAGAATGAAGATCAAGCTGTAAATAAGGACAAGGTGATCATTAAATCTGATATTACACATTTTTTAAATATACGTACATACATCTCACTGTAAATATACAGTTTGTTGAAGGTCATGTATCTGTTCACCAAAAGGTTATTAAGAGACAACATTATTGTAAAATTTGTGGTAAAAGTTTTAGTTTTATTTTTCTCTTAAGGGAACATGAGAAGATTCATTCACAAGATACTGCTAATTTGGAGTGCAAAAATAATGACATGGTAAGAGTTACAAAAAATTTAAATGTTTTTTGCCCTTTTTCTAACTTAAAATTTTCAGCTTTCGAAAGAAAATGAAAAATATAACTGCAATGCAAATAATATTGACCTTCCTGAGGATGAAACAAGTATGAAAAAAGTATTGCCATTGGATACTATTATTTATATCACTTCAGAACAGGTAAAGAGTTTAATACTGGAATACTTATAATTGAAAGATACTATTATACATCTTTTATTTTTCGTAAAAAAGTTAAAGAAGATCAACCTGGAAAATATTGAAGATATCAAAGATCAGGTTCCACAAGAACATCTAAATGAACCAAAGGAGAAGATTTTAACAACTAATGAACTAAGTGTTTCTGAGAAGATAGTAGTATTTAGCAATGACCAAACTCAGTTCATTCATGATAATCCCATTTTATTATGTAAAACTAGTGATTCTATAGAAAAAGGAAATGTAGCTTATGTCTGCCAAGTAGATGAAAATATACTTAAAAATACATTAAGTATACAATCATGCGAATCAGATATACAAAAATTAGAAACATTGCAAAATTACAATAATCTGACAAATGCTTCTCTAAATGTAACTGATATGTTTCAAAAAATAGATTTATCAGAACCCCATACCGACGAACAAATTAATTCTGATTCAAATTTGCAAGATCACCAAGAAATAAATTCTGGACAAGCTGAAAAAATTCCTGACGATTCAAGCGATGTGGATATTACAAACCACGATGAATCAATGTTGCGTTTAGTACAGACAGAAACAGGAGAACAATTTTACGAATTTTTGATCAATAATTTAGTGGAAAAATTGCCAAGCACGCAATCTGCAAAAGTTTCTGGAAACGACGATGAAAGTGCAAATATATCAGAGAATGTAACAAATAATTGCTTGGATATTAAAAGTACGAATGAAGATATTCATCAGGAAGAAAATATACGTGATGATATACATAATGATCTAAGTTATACACCATATGAGTTACAACCAACTGATTTTGATAAATATGTCGAAACGAACTTTGAAGTTTTTGAAAGATTAAATTACGACGACAGTTCAGAACGACTTTTTGAATTTGTTGAAACTACAGGGGTGGGGAAAATATCTGAATGTAAAGAAAGCGAACAATTTTTACAGTTTCAAAACTTTAATAAAATTGATGCAATACAACAGAATGAAAATAGTACTATTATTAATGATAATGAAGAGATTATTAACAAGGACCCACCGTGTAACATACTGAATCAAATTAATGAACCAAATGAAGATCAAGCACAAAGAAACGATTCGATTGAAAACAATGAAAAAATAGATCAACAGGATTCGAAAATTTCAAAAGTAGTCGCTATAAAGTTTCAATGCACAGTGTGTGAAAAATCATTTTCAACTAGTTATAACTACAAACAACATATAGGCACACATTTTGCTGATCAACAAAAGTTTCATTGTAAGGAATGCAAAATGTCCTTTGCTTGGAAATCAACATTAAACAAACATATTGCAAGCAACCACAGACCTGAAGGTCCGCAAAGATTTGCATGTGATATATGTAAAAAAATATACAGTACTTCTTCTCAAGTAAATGTAAGTACTGAAGTATCTATCTATACAACAGTTTTTAAATTAATACATAAAAATATGTATTTTGTCTGTGCAGGAACATGTGAAACGTGACCACTTGAAAGAACGAAATCACGTTTGCTCGCAATGTGGTAAATCGTTTTTTAAAAAATATGATTTGAAAATACATAATAGAATTCATACGGACGAGCGACCGTACGTTTGTCGCGCTTGTGGAAAAAGATTCCATCACCGAAGTCATATTATTCGTCATGAACGTATACATCTTTAAGAAAGAAGTAAACCCACGTTATTTGTGGTTGGATACGAAATACAATAAATATTAGTAAAACATGCACAATTTTTATATTATTAAATTATTGATTTGTTGTTTATTCTGATATCTATATTATAATAGATATTGAATATTGTAATGTAACTAATGAAAATGTATCATGGATCATATTTTTTCATTTGTTTTTTAAATCATTATTTTATGATAAAAAAGTCGTTTATAGTTCCTATTTCCCTTCCTTATATCATTGAAGTGTATACATGTAGGACAGGTGTTAATTCATGATCTGGTATAGGTATCAATTCTACAGAGTTTAGTCATCATCATCAATTGCAGTTTCAACATGGCGGACGCCGTATGTGAGGACGTGGTGAACAACGTGCAAAACTTAAATTTAAAAGAAGAAAAGGCATGAATGTGATTTATATTTAAATCTTTCTTTATTTTCATTTTTAGCATTAAAATATGTTGAAAAGTTTGAATATTTTCAACTATAGAAATCTTTATAGTGTTTCTAAGCGGACACATGCTTGGGTTGGTTATAGAGAAACATTATTACTGTGACATATTATTAGATATTTTTCTTTTATTTACTTATATTTTTAACAATATATTTTAAAGTAATGATGTTTATTTTATTGTAAAGATGACCACCCATATTATTAAATCAATAATCTGATGCAATTTTTTTATGAGTTAATAAGACGTCATTAGCAAGTTTTACAGATTTTAAAAATTAAAAAGTTTATTAACAAAATAAATTAATACCTGTTTTATATTTTAGGTAGCGATGAAGCAATCGAAAAAAAAGCCTGTCGCTACCGACAAAGAACAAATTTCGGAATTAAAACCTTGGCCGAGTTATATTCAGGTATATCGTACCGTTTTCTTATATATATAAATAAATTGTTAATAACATTCATTTAAATAGTATTAACCTAGAAATCAACATTAGTACACCATATATGTTAATCTTTTTCAGGATCGTATTGAATTATGGAATAAACTGAAAGCAGAATATGAAGCATCATTAGATGCAAAGACAGTTAATGATATAACAATAACTCTTCCTGATGGAAAGCAAGTTGTAGCCCAATCTTGGCGCACAACACCATATGAAATTGCAAAAAACATCAGTCAAGGCTTAGCAGATAACACCGTCATTGCAAAAGTTAATAATGAATTATGGGATCTTGACAGACCTTTGGAATCTGATTGTAAACTTGAACTTCTTAAATTTAACGATCCAGAGGCTCAACAAGTCTTTTGGCATTCCAGTGCTCATATTCTGGGTGAATCCATGGAAAGAGTATATGGTGGTTGTTTATGCTATGGTCCACCAATAGAAAATGGATTTTACTACGATATGTATCTGGGTGACAAAGGAATTTCAAACCTACATTTTCCATGTTTAGAAAGTCTTTATAAGAATATAGTTAAAGAGAAACAACCCTTTGAAAGATTAGAAATGACAAAAGAAGATCTCTTGGAGATGTTCAAATACAATGAATTTAAACTTCGAATTATTAATGAGAAAATACATACACCTACTACTACAGTGTACAGGTGTGGTCCCTTAATAGATTTATGCAGGGGACCACACATTAGACACACTGGAAAAGTTAAAGCCATTAAAATCACCAAAAATTCGTCCACTTATTGGGAGGGAAATGCTAATGCAGAAACTTTACAGAGAGTTTATGGTATCAGTTTTCCAGATACTAAACAATTAAAGGAGTGGGAGAAATTTCAAGAAGAAGCTGCTAAACGAGATCACAGAAAGATTGGAAAGGAACAAGAATTATTTTTCTTTCACGAACTTTCTCCAGGATCGTGTTTCTTTCAACCACGTGGAGCCTATATTTATAACACTTTGATTGAATTTATTCGTTCTGAATACAGAAAGAGAGGTTTTCAAGAAGTAGTTACACCTAATATTTATAATAGCAAATTATGGCAAACGTCTGGTCATTGGATGCATTATTCAGAAAATATGTTTTCCTTTGACGTTGAAAAGGAAACGTTTGCGCTTAAACCAATGAACTGTCCTGGTCATTGCATGATTTTCGACGTTCGTAATCGCTCTTGGCGTGAATTGCCGTTAAGAATGGCAGATTTTGGAGTATTGCACCGAAACGAATTATCTGGTGCGTTAACTGGACTTACCAGGGTAAGACGTTTCCAGCAAGACGATGCACATATATTCTGTTCAGCTGATCAAATTAAAGATGAAGTGCTTGGCGCTCTCGACTTCTTGCGACATGTTTACTCTGTATTCGGTTTCACATTTAATTTATGTTTATCTACGAGGCCTGACAAATATCTAGGAGATTTAGCCATGTGGGATCAGGCTGAAAAGGCGTTGCAAGAAAGTTTGGAATTATTTGGAGAACCATGGAAATTCAATCCAGGAGATGGTGCATTCTACGGTCCAAAAATTGATATAACAATTATGGATGCACTGAAAAGAGCACATCAATGTGCTACTATTCAATTGGATTTCCAATTGCCAATTAGATTTAATTTATCTTACATAAAGTAAGGAGAATTTATCTTATGTAATCTTAGATGTTACATTAACTTTCGACAAATTTTAATTCTGACTAACATTTTAGTGAAGCTGGAGAAAAAACAAGGCCAGTAATCATTCACAGAGCCATTCTAGGTTCTGTTGAAAGAATGATTGCAATTTTGACTGAATCTTATGCCGGAAAATGGCCTTTCTGGTTATCTCCGCGGCAAGCAATGGTCATTCCAGTTAGTTCTCAATTTGACGAATATGCTGCCGAAGTGAAAGAGAAACTTTGGAACGCTGGATTCATGGCAGAAATTGATACGGATGCAAGCGATACGTTGAATAAGAAAATACGAAACGCTCAGCTTGCACAATTCAATTTTATTCTTGGTAAAGAAAAACACTGATAACGTTGTATGGTAATCGAATTTCAGAGCATTTAATTCCAATATAAATATATTTTCAGTTGTTGGGGAAAAGGAACTGAAAGCTGGCACAGTAAACGTACGAACCAGAGATAACGTGGTGCATGGAGAAGTTGCTGTGCAACAATTAATTGAAGAATTCAAAGGATACAAAGAAAAGAAAGATAATAATTGCTAAAGAGAAAGTTTAAGTAAAATATTTATTTGTAGGTTTAATCCTGATGTTATAATATAGCTACTGCGGTATAAATCAATAGATTTACATGTCACTTTTCGAATGCATGAGGGCAATTATTCTTTTATTGTAAGGAAATATCACGATTTCTGTATAAATCATGTAAAAGCATAGGGTAGATATTTTATACTTGATCAGTTTTGTTGCGGAAGATTCATTTGTAGCATTTTACTATTTCAAAGTAAAAATAGAAATACAGGAATCTATACGTATTTTCATTTTCAGTTGGCGGTTAATGCATTTATACTTGTAAGATAATAAATTATTTCATCACCAGAAATTTGATTGACGTTCAACAGTATTTTATCATATGTAAACATTTTCTTTCCTAAGAAAATTTGAAAGAACGTGGTAAAAATTGAACCTTGCGCATGCGCCGATATTACTATTGATACAATGGGTAAAACCCCTTTTCTTTTTCAATATTTCAATATTACAACAAATTATTCAGTTCATCAATAACTTTAGTGAATTCATGCATGTTTCAGAATTTTTTTTAATGAATTAGAAAGAAATATTTGTAGCTGTTTATGGTAAATATTCTCAGCTAGTTGGATTAGAGAAGTGCGCATGCGTTAAAGATGGAGCTCTGTTTCCGGGAAGAACAGCCAGCGGTAAGGAAGAACCGAGGGTTTATTGTTTAGTTACTACAAAAATGACAGCCGTTACGATTTCGCCGGCTGCACATGGAATTATACAAGCTGTAAATGAAAGCAACCTATGCAAAATCGAAAGGTATGTGTTACATTACTGACACTACGAACTTTGTACAGTGCAAAATTCTACATGGCTGCTATCGATTTTTTCACAGCTTCCTCAATGACACAGCGTACAGGGAAGCCATAGAAAATTCGTCAAATTATAATAGTCGACTATGCAGGGAACGACGTCTACGTATGCCTTTTCTAGATTCGCAAACAGGTATCTTTCACTGCGATTATGAAAAAATTTTTATAATTCATTCATTTTACCATATAATGAAACGACAGTTCCACCGCGTCCTCAAAGTCCCCTTAATTAAATCATCTCTTTAGAATATAATTTTGGCATCAATTTTTCTCTAAAATGTTTCCCAACTATCGATCAGAATTTTATAATTCGTGAACTCTATAATTGTTCAATTAAAAATGATTTTACTGTTATAAAGTAATGATTTTACTTTGTATAAAATTACAGGTGTAGCACAAAATCATTCTGCGTTGTTTATGTCTGCGAGAGAAAGGCTGCCAGGTTTATTACACGGTCAAATATACACATATCCTAGCAAAAGATGGCGGAAAAAACGGCGGCAATATTTGATGCATTATTTGCATCCAAAAAGAGGACCAAGAGATACCGAAGATGGTGTAGAAGGTATAGAAACTATAACACATGTAAATGATGATAGCAAAGAATCTATGTCTTTGAAAGGTAAATATATATACATTGTTCAATACTAATCTGAGTACAATAAAACTGTACATTTAATTTTTTATGTTATAATGAAATTGCAGAAGAACATAGTAAAGATACATGGTATTACGATGACCAAGACATGCTGGATATGGATACGTACGAAGAACCTGATGCCGAAAGTGACTATGACTATGAAGAATATTATAGCAGTAAAAGGAAACGAAGGAAACCTCGTGGGGGTGGTCACCATCCTGTACGAAATCATCCGTCTTCCACAGATAGCCCTGGGGGCAAACGTACTAAGGTAACTTTGATTAATTATGCACTTTTAGTATTACGTTTCTTACACGAATAAGGAAAGAATGTAACAAAGAGAATTTGATTTTTATTAAATAGGGTGGGGGACGTGGGCGGAAAAAAGCCAACTATGATGCAGTTGACACTGATAAGCCATTCGTTTGTGACCGTAAGTTTAACCATAGATACAACTACAAATGACCACTTCCTGTTACTAGTTTCATTACAAATACTATTATTATTAGCTCTATCAAGTTGTTATTTCAAATAAGAGAAAATTGCATTACGTTAGAAGATTTGTTAATTTTATTAAATAACTATATTTTTACGACGCCTACGTATTATTTTACAAAATACGCGGTGGTTACTATATGATATATAAAATGATATTTGAAGCACCAAATAAATTATTGAAGACTCTAGTCTTGGTTATCGCATAATTCTATACTGGGGGATGGTGATTGATCTTTGTAATTTGGGAAGGTGCCCTTTAAGTAAATTAATTTCATATCGACTGAATACTCTTTATTTAGAAAAATATTGATCAGTATTGTATTGACTGCTGTTTTCCTTCAAGTTTATGAATTGCAGTATGGTATAGCATATTCCAGTCCTTGCTGTGTAACTTTTGTTTATGTCAATACCTTGTATTCCATTTCTCTTTTCCTATTTATTGAAGTATGAAGAGACATGGTATGATTCTGGATGAAAGGCAAAGATCGATTATACACGTTTGAAAATTCAGATTATTTACCGATAAAAGAATATACAATGTATTAGCAAAGCGTATGAAATGATACAAATCATTTTTCAAATTTCAAATTAGTACATTGTATGATTCCATATAAAAATAATCGTGCTCTTAAATCGTGTATCACAATTTATTATTCAGTTCGTGTTTTATAAGTCATCGAAGAAAGGAAATTACATATCTAATTAAAAAAGACTATTTACCGTGTCTGTTGTGCAGTAGCTGATAATTATTTTTTTTTTTTTTCTTTATTCGCGAGAGATTATATTAACTAAGGGTAGCATTAACGAAATACAGTGAATGAAAAAGTAACGTCTCGAGAGGAGAATGCCGCGTTTGTCCAAACCTTGAAGGAGTATAATAGTCACTACTAATTTTGATCGAACATTTTCCAGACACGAAGTCTATGAATTAACTCGAATGTGCCTGCAATCTGTTTACTTCTTAAAACCACTCCTGTTAGATTAGCAGAAAGATCTCAAGACATTTGGTCTTGACTAGTAAGCTTCAAGCGTGCGATAGTAAAAATAATAGTAATTCATATTAAAATTGTTTCTCGATGGAGCTTACGAAATTGGCCAAATATCTTCGGACACGTACTACCTGCCAATAACAGAGCAAGAATGTACTGGCTCACACTGTAGCGAGCTCATTCTGTAGGAGTATACAAGCATCAAGCCTTGCATCGTATTAGTTTTGCTTCTTGGGCTGGAACTCCTTCACTGCTTGTCCACATATAGATTCTTAGGTGGATAGGGATATGTATTGGTGCGGAAGGTGTGCAAATGCTGTTCCTTACCTGTAAGCTTCTAATCCTGATATCCTTTAACCGCCTCGTGTTTTTTTTTCTTTTTTCTTTCAGAACATCCTGCCTGTAACTTGATATTTTTCATTTATGCGTTCACCAGACGTGATATTCGATTTTGAAAGAACAACAGAGGAAACTGTAATGAAATGCACACATACACGTATAAAGAGAGAGAAAGCAAGAGCGAGTGAAATTGAGAGAAAGAAAGTGTGAGAGGGAGTATGAATATGCATTCAACGTGGCGGTTAAACGAATACAACCTCCTCCCAATTGTCCAATCAAATTCGTCGACCAAAATTTCTCTTATTATGGACGTTGCATTGGATGGTTTGTGGGAAAACAGTATTTGCACTTTTGCAGTATGCAGCGCACGGTATAAAACCAGACCTGGTCTGGTCTACCATTACGGTCATTCCCACTCTACTTCCTCCGGTGATCCTGCTAAGGAACTAAGTCCCAGTCCTGCCGAAGTTGAACCTAGGAGCGTTGCAGACACCGCTGCTTCGAACCAGCCAGGTTGGAGCCAAAATCAGCTCAATTTTCTCACAATCCTTTAAAAGCATCCCACCTCCCTGTGTCTTTTATTCATCCAGACGCCTATGATCATTGATCTGATCCCAGGTTCTTGCAACTACCGTTCTTCATGCCCAGTACAACAACAACAACAAGAACAACAATCATTTTCCCAATCTTGATGGAACTTGATATGATGTATGATCTCTTTTCGTGTTTTATTTTCATTCTTTACGTCTATTGCGAATGCATGCATTGCAAATAACCGTAGCTTTATTTGATTTCTGTGTGTTGATCATCATCTAATCACTGTATCAATTGCGTATGGAGTTTCATTTGCACAAAATAATTAATCGTTCACGCGTATGAATATCATACAGAAATAAAACTTCGAGCCAGTATGATAACCGAACAATTTTTCCTTTCTGTTTTCATTCCAAGTATGCGTACCTATTGTTGTACAGACAGATTTTATTAATGTGCCTTATGTGCTGAAGAAACGTTTCAAGATTCTTTTGTTGAGTCGAACAATGAGAAAAGCAACGATAGTTGCCAGTGTTTTGCAATAGCATGCTTCTGCAATCTTTTTCTTGAAAGTGTTCTTATGTTAAATTAAAAAGGCATTATAATTTTTTATCTTTTTTTTTTGGAAGCGATTGTGTGGCGCTACCTCTCGAGTGTTTGGTATGTGAGCGTTTCTATTCTTTTCTTTTCTTTAATACATGACATCAGTAGTTTTATCTATGTCCCTTCTTCAGCATGAGATTGATTTACCGAATTTAATCAAAATATTAGTTTCTTGTAACCCTTTCGCTGCTGTGTATCAATAATTAAGGATACAAAGTAAACGTGCTATTGTTATTTTGATTAGAACAATGCAGTAGCGAAAGGGTTGCGACAGCGTGCTGTTGGCGACTTTCTTTCTTTTCAACTTTCGTTTGCTCGTAGTTTAACGCTTCTCTGAACTCCTGTAGAGTAATTTTGGCTTTCATTTCCCCTCTTTAGATGACTACTCTGTAGAGCTTTGTTAAAAGATAAACGAGATCGCAGTGTAGTTTCTTGTGTCACCTTTGTGCCAATATGTTTTGTCTGATTTTTCGAACACTGATTACCTCGACCTCGTTGTTTTTAGAATGTTGGATTTGCTCTTTTGGTGATGGAATGCATCAGTTGGATGTAATATGTGCACCTTGTTATAATTAAATATGTATATATATATTGTATATATGCATACACATATATATACATATTATTCCATCTGTTTCTTTATTGTTGTGTCAGTTTCTTTTCATTAAATACTTGTGATGTTTGGAATAATCGATTCTGGTTATTCAAGAAAACACCCTTGTAGACTGTATAGATGGCTGCCTCTTGAAAAAGTTTTTCAAATTTATTCTATTTAAAATTAACTACTTGTTTGTCTTTTTAATAGGTGTACTTGAAAGAGAAGACAGGAGTTTCCAGGTTCAATTTTACGTACAGTTGATACAAACTTTTGAAAGAGGCGGTTGTCTACAACGAGCATTATCATTTTCATTCATAGTGATGGGCATTAAATTATTCTCTTGTAAATTTTCAAGCATTTGCATCCTACATGTAAAGGGTGATTCATAAATGTACAATACTTCAGCTAGTGCATTAAAACAAGTAGAGAGTGGTGTTCATTTTTATTACTATAACAATCAATTTATTGATTTTTCATAACTCATACAACGCTTCAATTTTTCAACCCGTAGATTCACACTTCTGAAACAATAGCATTTATGAATTACCTCCATGCATTCAATTAGCCCTCATCAATTAATGGTGTCGGTGTACCTGAAGGTACAGGTACGATCCCATCGCTCCTGTATCGTATAACAGAATCGATTATTGTTGGCGATCATCACACAGAATTTGACTCTGAAACAATCATTGTCTCTTAAGCCAGTGTGCATGGTCATTAGCTTGTGACGCAAAGCGCAACTGGGTATGTGGTCGGTTTGTGATCAGGTGGTACACGTCGGGGTCGTCAGAACGCAACTACGTCGAGTACTTCGAGCCCCTCCCCCGCAGCGCCTTCCGCGACCGCTGCGGGAGGAGCGTCGACGCCCCAGCCCCAGTCGCAGCCGGCGCCGCAGCAGCCGCAGCAACAGCCCCCGCAGCCGCAGCCTCAGGCATCGCCATCACCGCAGCAGCCGTCCCCGGCTCAGCAGCCGCAGGCGACCGCTGCACAGACGACGGTCGCGCCTGCCTCGCCGACGATACCCGCGACGAAAGAAGAACACCTGCCGGCCGCCTCGTCACCTGGCACGGCTGTACCCTCGCCATCTTCCTCCTCGGTCAGAGCCGAGGGGCCACCCACTCCAGGAGGGACGAACGAAAAAAAAGCTGGCAAATCAGCTCAACCCTCCCCTTACTGCGACTTCTGTCTGGGCGATGCTAGGGAAAATAAAAAGACCGGCGGCTCCGAGGAGTTGGTCTCTTGCAGTGATTGCGGTCGCTCAGGTAAGCCAGAGGAAAAGATCAAGCGCAAGTATACCCGACGAACGAATCACAATTAAGTGTACATGTATGTGTGTTGTCGATTGGCCGACGTATCCCGCGGCTTTGTTTGTTTCAAGGTTTTTAGCATTGTGTCACGGTGATCGCGTTTGTCGTCCGTCGATCGAAACCCTGCCTTCTACTAGCCCGAGAGGTAATCAGCTTCTCGTGTGTTCGCGATGATATAAAGCATCGCTAGTGGCCTGCGCTTGCCGGGGACGAGGTGCCCGTTTCCTTTCATTTCATTACTTATTCGTCAAACGAATACGTTGTTTCCTTTTTCTTTTTCTTTTTTCTTTGTTCTATTTAAATGTTGACTTTTAGGTGCATCGAAGTTATTACTGCTAGAGGCCTGCGCGTACACCATGTCCCAGGATGTTGCTGCTGTTATAGTCATCGGGAGTTTATAAATATGGACTGACAGCGGAGGGCATCGAGTATTTAGCGACACTTCTAACAGTAATAATTTTGATCCTGTTTGTTGTACGGTCGATCGTTTGTACCGTGAGATTTTTTAAGCGTTGATTCTTTCTTAATGCGACGGAACCTTTATTTCTATTCGTTCGGATAACGAAGGTTCTGTTATAATTTATCTTCCTGAGGAAGTTCTTTCAACGCGGGTTGCCGCGTTTGTTATTCCGTCTGTGAACTATTTGAAGCATCGTCTTCCTGGAAATGTAAAATCTCCTACTGTACATATTTTTATGTATACCGTATAGTTGAAATTTTTATTTATTCGTATAGAGCAGTGTTTCCCAACGTGGGGCCCACAGGGGGGCAATTTGATTGTTAAGGGTGGCAATTGGAAAATAGACTCGTTTCAGTAATAATTAAAATAATATAGAAAAATCTTTCATTAAAATTATCTCGTACTTGAATTTCAGTTCTCTATTACATTTCCTAGTGATTTCTTTCTAAAACCTATCATTTAAGTTTCTTCAGTGAACAATTCAATTTTTGAATATTAAAAACTTAACTAAAAAAAATTTTAAATTAACGTTTTAATTTTTCTCAGATTAATATTATTTATTGCTCTAAGAAATTGTATATGTTACATAGGGGCATAAGAATTTTAAAAAGGCTTAGGTGGGGCATGGCACAAAAAGGGTTGGGAAACACTGATAGAGTATCCATTTTTTTTACTCTTTTATATGTATATTCATTGTGAAGTTTTATTCACCCCTTTGCATTTGTCAATTATAATCTACAAAGTCTACCACGTAAATCCACCAGGATTTTCCGTCTTCTTTTTACAAAATCTATGAAAGTAAGATTATTATAGTGCTGGATAGCTTTATCCCCGTGTTTTCGTGGAAAATTTATGAAGGAATGTTTTCTTATAACGTTGAAATTTATTCATTGTAAGGCGTTACAATTCACCGTCGTCCCCGCACGCGCGTGGCCAGTAGCGTAATTTTCTGTCTCCGGTGTCTCTTTACGGTCCGCGACTTGTGTTCACACGGTAATACCGTTCCACGGGTGATGTACTATTTATCATCGATTAATTGAACATCATTCGTCGACTAAATTCTTGAAAAAAAAATCATTTCTTCGGGTTTCTCGATGGTTTCGTTAATCGTGTTAACGCGTTGATTACTGCAATAGGGATTAATTAATTAATCATTTTTTAATTATTCGATTAAATTGAATAGATGGTAATCAACGCGTTAATGATACTATTCGAACAGAGAGACAAGCTAAGAGAAAAGAGAGTATTACTATTTTTTTCGGAATGAGAGTAGGATAACTGGTTACTGTGTGACATACGTTCAGGATCATCGTTAAGGATAGAGATAACAGAACCGCGTGTGCAATAATGAAAAAAAAAAACAAAGAAAAACAAAAAAAGAAAGAGTATCTGCACGATTCAGTCGGAATATAGTTACGAGCTTTACGTACACTAGTCAAGGCACGAAAAGCAAAAGCAAAAAAAGAAAAAAAAAGAAAAATCATCGGTTTGTCAATGGCGCAACTTGGTCGCATCTGAGTAATAGGAATTGTCCGTGGGAGATTCCTTTTGCTGCACGGATCAACTGTGATTTATCTGTAATTCAATGATTAGTTCGTAAGGGGAAACAAATTTTTACGAAACGAAAGAGAGCAAAACGATGCAAAAAAAGAAAGCAAAAAAAAAAAGAGAAAAAACACTATGTACAAAACAAAGAGGAAAGAGACGAATTAAACGTGAAATTACGAATCAAACTCTGGATATATAAGAATTAGAAATTTATGGAGAATCGAGGAAAAATGAATAGAGAAATACGTCGATGAGGTATAAGAAGTTAGATGAATTTTCGAATGAGACAGAAGCGTTTCGTGCGCGATATCGACGAATGATTTTAATACAATGAAAAGAAAAGAAGAATAATACTGGTTGTACTTCCAAATGGTACCGATTGTCTATTGATTTGAAACTTGAGGTTGTTTGTATAGGTGTGGAAATTAATTAGAGTCTCAGCTTCGGTAGTTAGCACCTTGTTGAGATATTGCCTGCTAATTGTCTAATTAAAGCCTTGATTAGACTGGGAGTTAACACGTTATTGATAAATATATGAGCATTCCATCTTGATGAATTGCACAATTTGATTAGTTTTGAATTATAATTTGGATAAGGTTTGATCAATCTAATCAATATCCCATAGAGGATCTATTTATGGTCCTATGAATTCCCAAAGCTGAGATTTCATATTTTCAGTCCACCCCTTTCAACAACGCCCCCCAGGTATTATCTCCATCGCCCGTTGGTACCATTTGAAGGTGTATCCGAAATTCCTGTTGCACAGTATCACTAATGCACATATTGAACCGAAGATGCGTTTGTGTTCTCTGGTTTGACCGCGCTGTAAATCGCGTTTCTTACTTTACACCGTGTTCGTTGAGAATGAAAAATCAGAAAAAGAGGGATGACAAAAATGAGAGGAAGATGAGGAAAGACAGAAAGCTTGCCACGATTATCGGTCGTTTGATCAAATCGTGAAGATTCGAGAGAGCTTAATAACAAACGATACGATATATACATACTTTATATTATTATATATTTATCCAGCACAGTCGTGAATCGTTTAACGAGAGAAAACAATATTTATACATAGTAAGACGCGAAGAGGATTGACCATGTTTTCGATACTTCTACACTTTTCGAGCCTTGTAAATAATTTTTTCCGTTTCTATTTATATATATATACATATATATATATATATATATACTACAATAGAGACCACATCTTAAGAGCGCAGCACATATAACGATAGTAAAAGAAGAAAAAAAGTATTACAATGGAAAAAGAAAATTACTTTCTTATGGCACAATAATCGCGTAATTCATCTTTCTCGTTACTTTCCATCAATCGAAAGATCTGTCGCGGGAAAAAGAAAAATCGTTTTTTCGTACAAACATCCCGATTTTCCGACCGAGTAATTGTATTAGAAAAAGTCATTTTTCAATGATTTTTAATCGAATTTTCTGGACGAGGTATTTTTCAATCGGTTCAAAATCGATGACGCATCTTGTGCGTCATATATGATATAATCCACGACGCACCATATGCGTCATAGGAGATATAGTCCACGACACACCTTGTGCGTCATAGGTGATACCATAGATGACGCATCTTGTGCGTCATATGTGATATAATCCACGACGCACCGTATGCGTCATAGGTGATACCATAGATGACGCATCTTGTGCGTCATATATTATACAATCCACGACGCACCATATGCGTCATAGGCGATACCATAGATGACGCATCCTGTGCGTCATATGTGATATAATCAACGACGCACCGTATGCGTCACAGGGGATACAACCGATGACGCACCATATGCGTCTTTTGTAAAAAAAATCGAATAACATAACGATGGATCGAAACTAAACGACTGAATTACGAATGTTTTGACGAAAAATCGCGGTTTTGATGAAGGAACAATTTTTTATATACACATCAGTCTGATTTTTCCTCGACCGACAGAACTGCCGCTCTTAATCTTCCGTTTCGTTCTGGGCATTAATCGTTTTAGTCTCGCGTTGCACGCATCGCAGCTAGATCTTCCTCTTATTCGTATCGTCCGATGGCGAGCATATTTAAAAAAAAAAAAAAAAAGAGGAAGATGCAAATGCGTGTACGAGAGAGATACACAAAGTTTTCCATGATTTTCGAGTTAGCTACAGAGAGAAAGAGTTCGCGTTCGTTTCATTATCAGCTACTCGTTTTTAACGCTAACGTTATATTATCATAGATTTATATGGATACGATACACGCAAGTCTGTAACGTACACGCGTATTATCCTCCTCCCCCCACCTCCCCACCCACCCCCGCCTTCCTGACCCCTCCGACCCCCCATTGTTATTATCCGTACGTCCGACAGGGTGTAATTAAGCGCGTTGAAACAACCAGGTAGATTACTAATTTACGGTGCGTCTAATTAAAATAACCAGCCAACGCAGCGTTCTCTGTGCAGATGCAGATTTCCTTAGGTATATCATTGCTCTTAAGTGTGTTTACGCTTAAGTATAGTTTTGTATCATTCGGCAAAAATGATTCCACAGTGTGTTCTGCTGAAGCGTCGTCGACGGCAGTTAACGAGTCTCAACCAAAAGAATCCGTGGAAGAAAAGAATGGAAAAAAGAAAAAAAAAAAATACAAAATTGAGGGTGAGAGTGAGAGAGAGAGAAAGAAAGCTCGAAGACAGGGCGAGAGGGAAAAAGGAAAAAAAATAATAGATATGTTTAATGGCGAGAGAGATCCTTATAGAGTATCATTATAATTTAACAGGTAGCGACAGAATGAATTCGAAGATGAATCCACTATCGTAATCTTGATAAGCCCCCTTATATTTACCGTATTAAGAGAAACTCACGTGGTATAAAAAGAAGAAAAAAGAAAAGAAAGAAGGAGAAAATACACACACACATACACACACACACAAGTATGAAAGCATGCAGAGATAGTTCCTCCTTGTTATATGAAAGAAGAAAGAGAAAAAAAAAAAAATCGAAGACTTGTTATTAGGCAATTTTAATTAAGCAATACCCATGAGGCTTACAAATCTAGTATTTAAGTAACGCTAGTTATATATAAATATATATATTATATATATATATATATCAAATGTGATACGTTATGAGTTGCGCGCGTGTGTGTCTGTGTGAGTGGATGGATGTTGAGAAGAGATACATAAAGGAAGGGAGAGAGCAGGAAAGAGAACAAAAATCAGTGTGAAAGGGTTGAAAGAATGAGAGAGAAAAAAAGAAAGAAAAAAGAAAAAACATTTTTGTGTGTGAACGTATATAAAGAGAGGAGAGAGAGAGTGTGCTGGTCCGCGACGTTTATATTGTGCTGCGCAAGAAAGAACGTGAACTATTCCAAGGTACGCACCGCTATTACTTACCACCTTACTATTCCAAATAAACAACAATATGTTCAAGAGGCAACATCAAAAAAAAAAAAAAAAAAGAAAAAAAAATATCGCAGATATCATGAAATAAAATATTCTGTGCGGAAACATAACAGAACGTATCATTATTCCGGACGTTTTTAGTGCTGAGGAAGGGTGAAAGTCAATATGATGATTTGTCAGATCGGCACGCGTTTGTTTCAGTACAAAAATTATTCGATTCTTTGCTTGAAATCAAGAATACTTTATCGTGCTCGATAATGAATCGTTACTCTTCCAATATCGATACCAAAAAAAAAAAAAAAAAAAAAATACGTAATAATAGTCGAAACAATATGATAGCTTGGAGTTCACTGTTCTTCGGCACAAGATAAATGTCCTAGCACCTTTCTACTCGTCCAAAAAGAAAGCTCTATCCTGTTCCGTCCCATATGCGTGTTCCATGACCTTGCTACGTTCTTGTTATAGGGCATCCGACTTGTTTGCAATTCACAGCGAACATGATCGTTTCTGTTCGCAAGTACAGGTGGCAGTGTATCGAATGCAAATGCTGTTCCATTTGTGGCACTTCTGACAACGATGTGAGTATTAAACATTTATTTAATCCGGGGGTCCGTTTTTCTACGGGGATGCAAACGAACAGTCGACGTACACTTACTCCCAACTATTTTGCTTTTTCCCCTAGGGATGTTGTTATCTAGGGATCCCTAGATCTCGAGTAGCTGTGCGCTTTGTTTCATTCAGAATTTTCATTATTTTATACTTTAACAAGGAAGATCAAAATAGTTTGGACAAAATGTACGGATGCTGTTCGAAATTGGACAGACTCGATTAAGACATCGCGTTGTGTTATTAATACATTTTGCACAACGATTATTATATTATGTCCAAAGAAATAACTTCAGCAATATTGTGTTCAAGATTAAGAGACTTGGTCATGAGAGGTTCATGAGAGTTTCCTAGTCACGAGATTAGCTCGGTTTATAATTCTGTTCTCTTCTAATTACTCTTTTCTGCCTCTAGCTTTAGTTTCTTTTCTTCCTTCTACCAGGAACATTCTTCAACCTTCTTTGTTCAATCTTTCCTCCAGCAACTCCTCTGTTGCATCCCAACTTTCCAACTTCTTGCAGTCCACAATTTAACGTTCCCAGCTTTCATCTACATAAATAGTACTAGTACATCTTGCTCTTGCTATAAGATTCTAGCTGCCTCTATTTCCACTCTTCATTAAGCATTGCAAGACAGTTAATTATATTAATATGAAAATTAACATAACACACAAGTTAGGTAACATCGTTTCAAGCTAATGAATTTTTTCGCGAACCAAACCAGGATCAGCTGCTGTTCTGTGACGACTGTGATCGTGGATACCACATGTATTGTCTGTCTCCACCTCTTGCATCTCCTCCTGAGGGCTCCTGGTCTTGCCGTCTGTGCATAGCAGAATTTCATCGCCGTGATTAAAAGACGGTCTTGTTTCGTAGATAAGTCACGGATGTTTCTTTTTTCTTTTTTTTTTTTTTTTTCGTCTATTCGCTGTGGTGCACTGGCCATTTTTTTATTGTCGAATTAGGAGAGTATTCGAAAAAGCTCATTGTCCCTCCTTTTATGTAGTATTACGTTAAAATAGACGCTGATGTGTACAGCCATCAAACGAGGATCTTTTTCTTTTTTCGTTGATAAGAGAGACGAGTTTCATCAATAAAGAGTTGGCACCATTAAGAATTCCTTTGTTTGTTGTAAGTTCCAATTAATAACGAAGGAAATATCGCGAAGTATTCGTAGATTGCGTATAGGCTGCGTTTAGATATCTCAGGCACTGGTGATCTCAAGCAACTAAAAGTATGATAACTAACGTATTATAATTTATAATTTTAATGAAGTAGGGTTTATTCAGTAGATGTATGAAAAAATGTAGCGTTAAAGGGCTGTCCCTGATATTGTTTTGTTTGCTCATATCGAGAAACGAATGAACAGCCTCTTTAAAGCTTGCCGTTAAATGGAACTGATAAAAAGCAAATAACTTTAGTATCAAGGATCTTCGACATCCGTTTAGTGTTTATCGTCGAATTGCCACACGGTTTTAACTCGAAACGAAACGTATTTTTTATTGATTTTTAAAAGAGAAACGTAATATTTATGATGTTTTCTTATTATCTATCTTAGAAAGTAGTTATTGAGAATTGTGAAAAAAAAAAACGATAAATACTCTCCTAGTTCAGGGCCAATTAACTTTTTAGCCATTGACATTCGAAGTTCGGTTGCTTTGACGATTTCGAGGATGCTTAAAAGACTTTGAACGATATGGAGATCTCAAACTTTTCCAAAATTCTTCTAGCTCCTCTTGCTTATTGTCCTGGTCCAATCCATGGTTCATGAAAGAAGCAAGAGCAAGGAAAATAAAATAAAATAAAATAAAATAAAATTGATATTATAGGAAGAAAAAAAAAATAAACATGATATTATAGCATCTGTTTCATAAATAGCGATAAAATAGAACACTACCTGTTTATCTGTAATGTATCATGATACTAAAGCTTTTACACTTAATGACACAGCCATTAGTAGCAGTATAGCTATGACATACAGACTCGCAGTACCGCAGAAAATTATATTCTATATGCCCTTTATTGTTAGCTCAGTATTTTTATATTTTATATATCGAATGTACTTAATTTAAGATACTGTGGTGATATTTGGTACTCATTGATGTAATTTGTTTCTTTCTCTCTTTTTTTCTTTTTTTTTTTTTTTTATCAATAATTTTAGGATCACTTAATAAAGTGGAATTGCGTAATTAGGTAACACGAGAATTAGTCTATAAACAATTTTTGAGTTTGAATTGATTGAAAGTGGTGAACTTACATTTTATATTGCTTACCTTTAACACACTGTATGCAAATTTGAATAAACATTAGTTTATATAAACAAACGAATCACTAACTTCAGACAGTCTTATTGTGTGCCATGAATATTTTCTCGAGTGCAGGAAGATAATACATAATGATAGAGAACTTCTTTGGGTGCTATATTTCAGGGATTACTTTCCCTTTTGAACATTTTAGGATAACTTTATAAGATTGAAAGTCATGTCTTTGACCAAGGAAAACTATATTCTATAATTATAATAAATAATATATATATATTTGCGAAAGTGTAATGTAAGGTATTCATAAGTATCAAACAATACTCAAAAAAATATAAGTTTTTTTATAAAAAAAAAAAAGAAAAAACAGGATTTGTATAAATCTATGATTGTGTGTACACCTATTTTATATTATCCCACAAGCATGCAAATATTCTGATAAAAGTATTATTATTAAATAGGGAGTAATTAATTTTGATGATATGTCGATACATACATGTCAATCAATTTCTACTAAAATATCAGATAATTGTTTTCGCTGAAGATCAGGCACTGTTGCATCTTTCGCTGGATACCCAATTGGCAATAGTACAAGAAGCTTTTCATTTGGAGGACGTTTAAGAAGGTTGCGAATGGCAGGTCCACAGTTTAATGGAGTAGAAGTCAGAGTTACCAAACCTGCGTACTAGTTTTAAAGTTCATATATTATGATCCGTATTATTCATAGGTATACAATATAAAAGGTGATAGTATTATAATGGTATTACCTGTATAGCAGCGATAAGGATACCACAAGCAATCGATGTGCTTATTTCATTATAATAATGAACTTTTCTTTTTCCATTAGGTAAAATTCCATAAGTTTGTTTAAATACAAGTATCAAATAAGGAGCGGTAGTCAGATACTCTTTAATCCAATTGGTTTTTAATGGAAGTAGATCTGTTGTCCACTTTACTCCCATTCTTTTTGTATAATTAATTTCTTCTTCAGTTTCAATGATACACCGTATTTGCTCTTTCATCTTCTGATTTGATACCGCTACGAATGTCCATGGTTCTGTATGAGCACCACTAGGCGCAGTGCCTAAAACAGATTCAGATGTACAAGAAGTTTTTTGAATGTAATAATATAATATTGTACCTGCAGCTTTTATTATCTCTTGTACAACTTCTTTTGGTACAGGGTCTGAACTGAAAAATCTTACACTTCTTCTAGGAGCTACTATTTTATAAAACTCTGAAGCTTTAGAGAGTAACTCTGTTTCAGAGGGTCTTTTATATTCGTATGGAATGTGTTTTAAATCTTTTGGTAGCGCAGGTTCTTCGCTATCTTCTGTTTCTGAAAAATATTTTAAAAGGAATTATTACTTCATAATTTTTACTATTACGTCTCAGTTTTGGTAAACAATTATTGCAATTAGCTGTTATTATATAGGATAGAATAAAATGGATTTGACAAAATGTAAAATTAATTTGTATCTTAAACGATATACATTTTTTAAAAATTCTAGTAGCAATAAAATATGGTATAACTACCTTCTAGCTGCTGTACTGTATTATTCAAGGTATTAAAATTATATTTATTATTCTGAATAAGAACGGCGCCCTTTCTCGATATTTCATAAAAAACTTTTAAAAAAACGCAAGATATGATAAAGATTAATATATGATACCCGTATTTCGTCCAAAATGGTAAAAGTTCAGCAAACATTTTTGAAAGAAATTCAACCTGTTCCAATAATAAAGTTATCAAGAATTTTACTCGACTGCTTTAACTATACATTACAGAAGACACACGATATGAAGATATGCGTTAATACGAGTGGTGGGATACATCTGACCTAAAATGCCTAAGATATCGCTTTCAAATAAATGATGTACTCCATTACTCATATTAAAATCTACTTTATTTTTATTCATCGTTTACTATACAACGAAATATTTAAGTATTTGTGTCTTATACAATATACATACTACGCCTAATAAATTTATAATTTCTTAATTCTGAAGAAAAAAACAATGGTAATTCCTATTATACGATTAATAGCAATTAAAATTGTCGTTTGTACATATAGAATCGTGCAAAGTAGGCTTTCGTAGGAAAAAACGACGTTACAAGGGAAACAGGAATTCTTAAACTCTTAATTTTGACGATATTAATTAATGTGATTTAGAAAAGAAGAGGAGTATAATTTTTAATTATTAAACATTATAAAATTTAGTGTATAATTAAAAAATATGAATTATTATTCAATAAACATCAATTTAAATTCTCCCGCGTAAACGTTTATGCGCAAGGGGCTCAAACCACAGCCGACTCTAGTACTAGCCGTGCTGAAGTAAAAATGGCAACACCGCGGGAGTCCGGTCTGAATATATCAACATCTAACCCTACTCAATCTGCCTCCCGGACTCCCAGACTCCCAGCCAATCAACGTCGTCGGACTCTCGACTACTCTCTGGACTTCACATAACCTCTTTGGTTTCGTTCCAATAATTTCGCTTGTTTCAAGGTTTTTATTCACTTATATACACGTTTATCAATTCTTAAATGTTTCAATTTGATCCAAAGATGGTTTCATTTTGCTTCATACCTAAATTTTCTTGAAACCACTGTAAATATTTCAAATATCATGCTTCACAACACCAAACTACATCGAGAGTACACAAAATTTATATCACATTTATAACAATTTTATACTACCACATCAGTTCTACTTGCCATAGTTGCAACGTTTATGTATTGTTTATACATAACTAATACAAAATAGCGTATATTACTACAGCTTTTAATTAAAAAAGACGGTAATTACAATTCCGAGCACAGGACTCTGTTTTTGAAAATAGGACTCCCGATTGTCACGTGAGCGGTGTTGCCACGTTGTTCAGCATGGCTAGTACTAGAGTCGGCTGTGCTCAAACCTATATATAGGGAGCTTCCTTCCCTACCTCGTCATTCCTCTCGGGAACGCCCGAGGGGGAAGATAGGAGAAAAGCTTCTCCTCCGTGGAAGTCTACTATGCTCGGTGATGTACCTATTTAAATAAAGAACATGATCTATCGAAAAGCATCTGATTACATTTTAAGCAATACATAAAAAACAATTTAATTATTCAGCGTAAAAAGGGACTCAGGCTATCAAAAAGGTTACGACGCTGGCTTAGACAATGACTTTTATTACCATCTTACTATTGTTAAAGACTTGTTATAAATAAAGTCACTGTTTACTTTTAATAATAATCATTTATTTCAACTAACATCACTATCCATTGTTCGCCTTTTTTTAATTGCGTATCTGTAAAAGGTGTACCTTTTAAATTTTACTTAGTAATAAAAAATAAAGATTCGTTTCCTATAAAAGTGAAAATGCCAGATCATCGTGTTGCAACAGTCGGTAATTGGTCGACAGTACTGACGCATTAAACCGAAGCGGTCGGTGTTGTTGGGCTGCGCGGTACGGGTGCGCAGTAATCAAAACGTGCATGTCTTCGTTGTCCGTCAACACGGTTGCAAGAAAATCGTGGCAATCATGTAAACGGCAGTGTGTCAACGTATTATCTCGGATCGTTTATCGATTCACGGTGTGACAATCAGGACAATCGGTATCCTAACGCGTAACGAGGACAAAGAATCTTTTCTTATTCTCGTCGATCCTCGTTATTGTACGAGATCTTGTCACGCGTATACACAACGTACATATAGTTAAAACGTATACGTTTTGCGACGAACCAAGAGGATCATCGACCCGGGTGTTTCGCGAAATGTGTTTTCGTTGAATTAGATCGAATTCCATCGTGAGTGACATCCAAATTTAACGAGAAATAAGTGACATGGAGAACGTCATGCAGCCGCCACTTCCACCGCCACCCCCACCCTCTGAAATCCTTGAGAATACCAGTGCAGAGCACACGGTCACCCATGTCTTGACATTTGGTATGTTATATTCTCTGTCTCGTATAAGTTTCGACACGATTCTGCAGCAAAGATAATTTCGACTGCCTATCTTTGATCGTGATAACAAGAAATCGATTGCCACTTTGAATTATTGATAACAGCTTACGCAACTTTGTTGTTAAGCCGAATTGCACGTCAAAGGTTTATATTTAATAAAAAAAAATATGCTGCGCATATTTTGCTTCCAATAACAATGACATTGTTTTGATTCCTTGGAGATTATGAAAGATATTTTTTGAAAAATATTTTTGAAATACTTTTTTGTATTGAATTTGCATTTATTATGTTATTGTGCCTTGTTCGATGCAACAATGTACTGTATTTGAGGCTATCGAATATCTACTTATAAAACTTTAATTGTTTCATAAGACAATTATTTTAAATTGTTGTTAAAGTATGCATTCAACTGATGAGCCTAGGTGGAGATACGTATATTTCACTTTAGATAATTAAACAAATCATTCTCTAAATACTTTCAGTTATTTGAAGATTATATAACTTGATTCAGAGGATAGGCATATGAAGCTATTTTAAAACCATTTCTACATCCTATGATCGACTTAGAGTTAATATTAAACATTTATTGTCCTCCACTGTTATTCATCAGTCTGGATTTTGCATGTTCAAATAAAATCAGTGAAACATACGGGGTTAATAGTGTCTGAAAGCACTAAGAATAGAACATCGGTCCAAAATATTCTGATATTAATACAGTGGCCTTTATTCCTTGGATTTTTCTCAGAATAAAGAAAGCGTTTGTACGCAAGGAACCTAAAGAACAGAACCGACGTATACATGTGAATTTCTAAATTTACTGACCTCTGAACAGAAGGTGATAGCATGTTAAACGAGCAATAAAACAGAACACTGTAAATGTGCTGGTAAAATGTTTATCACCCTTTGTTCACGTGTGCATGGTATTTTAAAATAAATCAGTTGACCTTGATAATTGATTATGTAATTAATAATGAAAATGTTTAAGAAAAAGTCCAACTTCAATGCGAAATAACAAATAACATTGGATTTAATATAAATAAAAATTCACAGATTATTATTTACAAGTAAGTTTATAATATAATACGTTGTTACAGATTAAGTGCTCACAGTAGTTCAAGGACGTAGGTTCCTAATAGATTTTTAGTTCCACGAATTTAAACTGCAATGCTAAAATCGTAGTTGCGTTACGAGAGTTTAATTTTAATTATCTTATTTGCCTGCAGTAACGTCCAATTAACTCGGAATAATAACGTAAAACACGCGATTAAGTTTGATATATATTTAACATAATGTAATATAAAAGAGAGAAAAAGAAATTTGTATTCGTATTTACCTTTCGATTCGCATTTGTTGACTATCGGTAAGATAGTCGATACTGTATCGATGCAATCGATATTCGATTTATCGACGATCGATATTTATCGTCCGGTTCAGACTCACTGTCGAGTGCACTTATATAAATTACCCAATAATTTATGTTATATTATATTTTCTCAAGTATTAACCATTTATACATTCATTTATGAATATTTATAGCGATAAATGTTTATTACTTGTTTGAATAATACGAATCTTAAAGATACCTACATATCATGATTTATAAATGTTGTTCAAAGGCTCATGTCTCCGACATGATACTTCGAACTCTTTTAAACACATATTACCCAACTACGTTCTTTCCTTATCCTTACAATGCGAGAAGCAACATTATCTAAATACGGGTAGGGGAACGTGATATTTACGATTCACAACCAGAGTTGCCACCTTATTGTAAAATAAAATTTAAAGATGGAAAAAGAACAAAAGGATAACATTTCAGCTAGTCATTTATTTCATACAGTATTCTTATTTGTTATTCAAATAAAAAGTATTCCAACGAGATGGTTAACTCGATTTTAGTCGATTCGTGAAATAGGATTATCTGTTATTACGCAACAGAACGGGGCACCGAGTACGGTTGATCCGTCACTGGGCGGATCTCGGTGTTTTCCAAATCAGCTGTTAGTCGCCGGTGAAGGGTGACTCGTCGTTGACCGTAGTGGGGGGGCCTCAGTCGGCTTCGAGACTTGGGCCGGTGCGCATTGTGTCTCGTTGTTGCGCACCTTGTCTCGCTGTACGTATTTACCTACGTATACCGTAGTAAGCTCGTGCGCGCATATGTTTCTCTGGCTTTCGTTACGCGCACGTCAAACACCGTTTCTCCGTGTTTGTGGCCGTGTGTGACGTGTTGTTGCCCAAGTGAAAGTGAAACAAGCGAGGGCACTTTTTTTTTTTGGAAAGTATAATTCTACGAGACACCTTCATTTCATCTCGATAACTCGAGAATCGTGAATCGCACGATACATTGTCACGGAGTTCCGTGCGCAGTATTTCTTTTTTTCGTTCCTCTCCTTTCGCGTGGTTCGTCGCGCAACGGACTTACGGCAGACAGTTGCCACTCGCCGTGCGAAACCATATGCTCGTGGCCGCGTACGGATACACTTAGTTGGAAACTTCCATGTATCGATGAAAGGGGAACTCCGTGGTGTCCCGTCGAAGCTTAGCAAGTATTTAAAAATAAATACCAACGCGAAGTCCTGTTCGACGAACCGGAGGAACACGTGGCACCGTGGTGTGTGGAATTTAAGTGCGTTCTCCAGCCTGATTCTTCCTGAAGAGAGCAGATATTAGCGAAGGTGGCCAAGGCCGAGGCTTTGCTCTCCGTACAAGGTACGCGACTTAAAGTGTGTCAGTAGGATAAACGACGACGACGACGACGACGATCCGTTTCGTTCGGGCCGACCACTTTTGCCTGACTCGACGAAGGAATTGGAACACGACTGCATAACTAGAGAAAGGGATTACGACACGATTTTTGATACATTTTCGCGCCGCGATAGAGGGAGGTATATAGAAATAAAAGAAAGAAACGCTAGTCGCTTTTTCGTGCGTTAATCGTCGTCGTCTCCCCTGTGTCGTATTACGTCATTCGGAGAAGGAGGTGGAGGAGGATGATGATGATGATGATCGACGTGCAAAATAAAACAAAAAATCAAGTGAAATTGAAGCAGAGTGTACTGGTTTTCAGCGGATACAGGCGAATATCCGAGTAACCAGGTTAGTTACCGATTGTTCGCTTGTGGTATCCGGCTGTGCGGATAATACGGTTACGGGTTAACCTAATACACACGTGATACCATTAACACTACTGTCTCCCTTCGGGTATATACGATCCAAAGAGATAATTACCTTTCCATAAATACTATATTTTCAACATATTATTATAAAATTTAGTGTATAACTAAAAAGTAGGAGTAACCAAGTAAATAGTAATTCAAATTTTCCCGCGTAAACGTTTATACGCAAATGGCGGTCCGCCATTGGCCTATATCGTCGTTTTCTCCAAAGATGCCTACGGGAAAGGTACTCAATCATTTCCTCTACTATTTTACATTTCATTAATCTATAATAATATGGTTCAGATTTTCCTGGAAAATTGTATAGATTAATTTCTTACGAAACACTGTATAACCTCATTTCACGTGACAAACTGCTATGACACGAAATGTCATGACTTCTCTAGTGGAAATGACAAGTCGCATTCTCATGACATTGAATATTGTATCGCGATTTTATCACGCAATCAAATTATTTCTTTTAATCTCATGAATTTTTCAAATTGAATTCACTTGTACGCTCGCGATGGAATCAGGCTTCCCTAGGGAATATGGCGCTGTAGTAGAAGCAGGAGTTCTCAAAACCTTCATTTCGACGATATTAATATTAAAAGTAATTAAGAAACAAATTACAATTTGCAATTATTAAATATCATAAAGTTTACTGTATAACTGAGAAATATGAATTCAAATTTTCGCGCTTCAGCGCTTGGCCAATGGCGGGAGGCGACAGGCCTATATAAACGGGGTCTTCTCCCCTATCGCTGTCATTCTCCTCGGGGTTGCCTAGGAGGAAAGGTAGGCCTCTCAGGTCATTACCATTTTTCCTGCGGAGCCTAATTTGATCTTTACAAGCGTTACATGCATTATTTATCTATTAACCGATCACCTGCGTGTCGTTAACTAATTGTAAGCCTATATTTGGATAACGATAACCGTATTACTCGTGCCCCCGGATACCAACCGCTGAATCTGTTCTTAAGCGAACATCCGGTTATCCGTTGTCGAGTGCACGCTACGTTAGATATTAGAGTCTAAGAGTAACGCTTATCGACCGGCTCTTATCTAACGTGGAACGAACGATACGTGAAAAACACGATGGGTTTCTCGATGTCGAACGAACGGAAACTCGAGGGAAGAAAAATCGACGAGGAATTCGCGTGGTTCTTGGCCTTAGAATACGTTCCTTTCGGTGCCAGCTTCTTAGACGCGTTTCATTTGAAATTTTACACATTGATACGTAGAAATGTTTGAACCGGTCGAATTACAAAACTGTAGATTTCTATTTTAGTTGAATTCCAAGCTGAAAGACGTAAAAATCGTTTATTGGGCTGTTAAAGCGTCAAGATAAGAGAATTAATGACTATTTTTTCCTGCGGAAAAATTCTTTCAAATTTGATCAGTTTAGAATTCGAATAAAGATCAGGAGAACGTAAACGTTTTCAGTAAATTACTCGAGTCGTTAAAAAATAGAGCTAATTATATTTGACGTATAATGTAATACAGAAAAACGGTGAAATTTTCGTAGAATTTCATAGTTGGCCTCGTTAAGTAAGGATTAACATTAGCATCCTCGGTTTTTAACTATAATTACAAGTAAATTCCAAGATCCCGTCGTTAACCGTTTAATTTGTTCCAACGAAAACGTGTTATTACTGTTATTAGTCCGCGTTTTAGTAGAATAGAAATCTTTTCTCTTAATTTATGCCAGCCGTTTCTGTGCCGACGAAACGATTCAGTCTGATCCGTGATCTTACGTAAAGCAAGAAACATTGTAAACAGCAGAAAATGACCTATGCTTGTTGTCGATCTTCTGTTCATTACGAATTCCTCGTCGTAGCTCATAGTGCGGAAAGAAAACAAAAGATATTTTCGGGTAAAACGAAAATTTCAGTTCGACCACCATAGGAATTGCCGCGTAGCTAGCTTATTTCGAAACGCAGCTAGTCTGACGAGATTTCATGACATAAAAGTATCACGAAACACCGCTCGTAATATATCAATCTAAAGTTTAAAGTTCGAGGGAAAGAACCACACAAAGGCTCCATCGATATCTCCAACAGAAAATGGTTGGTTCTTTCTTTAGACTTGGTGTACCTTGAAATTGATCATCGTCTCCTATAACTGGCAGTCGGCCATTTTGTATCGAGAATTTTCACGAAACCTTTGCGTAGATATTTTCCTTAAGCTTCAAGCTTTGAATCGATGTATCGTAAGTGGTATTTTATGGTACTTTTATGTCATGAAATTGTATCAAGAAGATATATGTTCATCTTCGCTATGAAAGTTGAGTGTTGATCAAAAAACGAAGTCCTCTCCTCCTTCCAAAGATAATGTAAATGAAAGAATGGGATAAAATTTAGCGAATCTTCATTGGGCTGATTTTGTGCCGAAGGATCGCCATAGCTGCGACAAGAAAATCGCATTCCACCGTCAGGCTTCTTCTTCTTCTTCCTGCGAAAAGAGAGCGAGAAGAAGGAGCGTGTCGAAGAGTACCCAGGATGCGGGGATCGTTCGATTGACGAATACATCCTCGTCATCGTGTTTCTATTCCCGCGGTTATGCAGTGACGTTGCTAAGCCCGTGGAGAATCACGAAATGCCGAAGAGCCGGGACTCGTCGAGCACCATGAAGAATCCGGAACACGAGAGCGGATATTTCGAGGATGGTAGCGACGTGGAGACGGTCGCCGAGGAGACGACCGTAGCCGAAGAAAGGAAGTATGGATCGAGTTGTTACGGGCTTGCCAGGGGTATCCATCAGCTCGACGTCGGGGACTCCAGTGACCCGGTTCCCGATCACTACGAGGACAGATTGAACAGAGGTACGAAACGCGATGTTATTCGTCACAACTGACTTATTGTATCGTTTGGTTTAAAAATTCCTTGGATTTTTGATGGTTCAATTAAAAGAAACCTTGTTCGAATTAACCTAATTGATTTCATTTGGAAAATAATAGGGGCGTTTGAATGATTGGGTTTTGTCAATAGTGATTTTAACCTTTGAACAGCGGAGTATGGGTCAATTGTGACCCGAACGAGGATACCAATCGAAAGTTAAATATACAATTTTTAAACTAAGGTATTTCATGTGGAATAATTATTTTTGGAATAATTCAGAGTAATTTTTAAAGGAATAGTGTAGAATTTAGGGAATTAAATTAGGGCTTTCTATATGGTCCGCTGTTTTGAGAGGCTCTCTCCAATGTAATTAATTTCATTTGGAAAATAATAGAGACGTTTGAATGATTGGGTTTTGTCAATAGTGACCTTAGCCTTTGAACAGCGGAGTATGGGTCAATTGTGACCCGAACGAGGATACCAATTGAAAATGAAATATATAATTTTTAAACTAAAGTATTTCATGTGGAATAATTTAGAATAATTTTTAAAGGAATAGTGTAGAATTTAGGGAATTAAATTAGGGCTTTCTACGTGGTCCGCTGTTTTGAGAGGCTCTTTCCAATGTAATTAATTTCATTTGGAAAATAATAGAGGATTGGGTTTTGTCAATAGTGACCTTAGCCTTTGAACAGCGGAGTATGGGTCAATTGTGACCCGAACGAGGATACCAATCGAAAGTTAAATATATAATTTTTAAACTAGAGTATTTCATATAGAATAATTATTTTTGGAATAATTCAGAATAATTTTTAGGGAATTTAGATCTTTTCGCGTTTTTCACCATAATAATTCCATTGGAAAATATCACTTGTTTACGAGTAAAGAACAGAGGCCCTGTTTTGGGGTCAAGAATCCCGACGAATAACACTTAAACTGGGTAAACCCCAATTAGTCATAATCTGACCCGACGAGCACGTTTTTAAACGGCAAACCTGAAAGATTGCTCCGTTACCAAAGGTTCTATGGTGTTTTCCTGGTATCTTGAGGGGAAGTGAGTCACGCTTTAGGCGTGTACAATGTCGTATACATTCTATTTTTATTAAATGAATGGGAAACCCTCTTCTTTAAAGAAAAGAAAAAGAAAAATATTCACCATTTAAACTATGATTTTCATTTTTCAAATTATTTGTTTCAAAGTAATAAAAGAGTTATACAAATTGAGTATCACATCTTCAGATTGAAATAAAACGCAAAGTATTCGAAATTTCTATAATTTCTTTATTTTAATACAAGGTCTGCTTTATGACAATGTTATTCCACTGTCCTCCTTTTTTCACTAGCCCGATTGTTTAATTCAATTTCCCATTAGATTTTCGCATAACTCAGTTTTTCATCAACTCAATTTCAGTTCAGGAATTCAGTTTCATCAATGGCGACTGTGATATTAATAACAGTATGTTTCCCAGCTCATAGACTTTACTCTTTAAAAATCTCCATAGAAAAAAATCTAATGGTGGTTAAATCACACCAGTCTCCTCCTGGTGAAATTAAACGTTAATTAAATTTAGTCGTGAAAAGAAACCGAGGAGGACACCCGAATGATATTGTCATAAAATAAAGAAACTATAAAAATCTCGAATACTCTGCATTTTATTTCAATCAGAATAATACGCTACTCAATTCGGATAACCCTTTAGTTTTCTGTCCTCTTCTGTTCTCTTTTCCGAATTATTTGATTGAATGAAATTGGTGATGCACGCCTGGCACGGGTGACCACCATGGTTAGACAACGTGTTAACCGTTTAACCCCGTTTCGGTTAGCAGAGGATAGAAAGTAACGTGGCCCACGTGCAGCCAGACACGAGCTAGAAATTCTTTGAAATCTACGATGCTCCGAAAATAAAAAGGATTATAGTCGATCGTTTTACGACGCTAGAGTTCGACGATCCCCCGTTATCTGCCTCTTAATTCCCGGGTCTATGGTGTGTTTTCAGTGATAAATCATTGGTATTAGGTAACAATATTTAGATTCTAGGAAATTTTTAAGAAACAAATACTCGACGCCTCGCGCAAGGGACTTTGAATCATTTCGAACACGTATTTAGCGTAGGGTAGAGGATGAAAAACATCGGGAAACGTGTTTTCTTCGACACCATTCGAAGCCCGGAGCTTTCCTAAACGCGACTGCAACGATCCGGAGGAAATTGCACGATTTGATCGTGGGCCAAACACTTCTATTATTGCAGCTGTTCAAAGACAGTACGCGCGGTATTCTATTGCGCAATCCTAGCTCGAACTGCCATCATACTTAAGATTCATTGCAACAATGCTTCTACTTGTCTTTCGAAATATACTGTCATCAAAACATAGCAACTGTAGAGTTGATGGCTTTTGGACTCTTTCGTCGTGTTCGCCGCGCGCCCCTAGGATGGCGGACCATGGAGAGAGTCCCAGTTGTAATATAACGCTCGCAGTTTTCGGGGATTTTTCGGGACAGGGCAATTAAAATACGTGCAAAAACGAACTACCCAAGTGTAACGCTCACTTATTAATGAAACTTTGCCACCTTGTAGAGCTCGTCGAGCTGAACACGCCTATACCCCATTTTGGGGGCGGACGATTAATTGTTTAAAAGATATTAATAATTAAAATTAGTTACTCCTTACATTGAGAAGTATGACTAACTCACACATACAAACAGTTAGCCCCGCGGTTAAATACACGACCTCGCAATCTAAAGGTCCACGGTTCAAATCCTTGGTACCCAACATTTTTTATTTTTTTATTTTTGTCTTAAGGTCTTTGCCTTAACTAGTTTTAACCCTTTGACTGCTATGGGCCCACATATGCAAGGTAGTTTGTTTTCTCTGAATAAAAGTAATCAACACGAATTACTAATTACACGTCGTATGTTACCAAATTATAATGTGATAGAATAATGAAAAAATGAAAAAATAAATTCAGAAATGAAATTTCTGATTTAATTCTTATTTCATATACAGAGAACGTTTAAGCCTAGAGTACTCAGCAGATAAAGGGTTAAGATAAATTGCAAAAAATCACTTAGAGACGCAAATTGTTTACGAATCTTCTCGAAACAATTAGCTAAAAGTCCAAGGGTTAATTATGCCCCTTCGAGTGTACAGCATACGGTTATACAGAAATCCGACCACGGTCGGTTCCACCGCATTGCGTGGTCTTTTCCACACCGTGTGGCGTACGCTTTTTCCGCGGTTTGCACACACGTACACACTGGACACGGATCCAGCTACACACGCCACTTTCTCATCCGCATTCTTCTCCAAACGGTTGATCCCGGGGAAAGAGAGGAGACCGGACAGCATACGGTGCATATAATTGGGTCCAGTTTGAGGGGCCAGTTGCCAGTTGCATCTGGTATCCGAAGGAGCCAGGCGCAACGGAAAGGTAACACGATCCTCGTGTATAAGTATGGCGACAAGTGTCGCTAAGTTAATCCTCTCGGTGCAAAAAGCCTGTAAAGGGTAGGCACGTTTGGCTGATCAGATTCCTGGGGATCGCGATTCGAACCCGACTCTTTCGCTTCTGGGCTGTCTGCTCCAAAGTGTTGAGGTTACATTGGTACATGTGGTGGAGCAGAAAATTCTCTGGAGCTTAGGTTACATTGGTAAATGTACCAAATGGCTCTAAAAGTCTGAGCATGCTTTTGGTTGTGGAAAAATTCAAGGAGAACCTAATCCAGGATCTCTAGCATCAATGAGTACTTAGACCTAAGTGCTACTTAAAAAATTTTATTGATCTTTTTCTATAAATTTTTCATTAACCATGTACCTGTTTTTCTTTCATCTTTTTTGGCACACCTGTTACTATTATGTTATAGTAAAATTCAAGGAGAACCTGGTTCAGGACCTCTAGCATCAATAGAGGTGCTACTTAAAGAATTTCAGTGATGATCTTTTGCTAGAAACTTTTCATTAACTCTGTACTTGTTTTTCCTTCTGATCTTTTTCAGTACACCTGTTAGGCAGGTAATACCTGTGCCTATTATGTCATAGTAAAATTCAAGGAGAACCTAGTCCAGGACCTCTAGCATCAATGAGTACTTAGACCTAAGTGCTACTTAAAAAATTTTATTGATGATCTTTTTCTAAAAATTTTTCATTAACCATGTACCTGTTTTTCTTTCATCTTTTTTGGCACACCTGTTACTATTATGTTATAGTAAAATTCAAGGAGACCTCTAGCATCAATAGAGGTGCTACTTAAAGAATTTCATTAATGATCTTTTCCTAGAAATTTTTCATTAACTCTGTACTTGTTTTTCCCTTTCATCTTTTTCAGTGCACAGGTAATACCTATGCTTATTATGTCATAGTAAAATTCAAGGAGAACCTAGTGCAGGACCTCTAGCATTAATGAGTACTTATTGTTAGACCTAGGTGCTACTTAAAGAATTTCAGTGATGATCTTTTGCTAGAAACTTTTCATTAACTCTGTACTTGTTTTTCCTTCTGATCTTTTTCAGTACACCTGTTAGGCAGGTAATACCTGTGCCTATTATGTCATAGTAAAATTCAAGGAGAACCTAGTCCAGGACCTCTAGCATCAGTAGGGACTTAGTGTTAGGTGCTACTTAAAGAATTTCATTGATGATCTTTTCCTAGAAATTTTTCATTAACTCTGTACTTGTTTTTCCCTCTCATCTTTTTCAGCACACCTGTTAGACAGGTAATACCTGTGCCTATTATGTCATAGTAAAATTCAGGACCTCTAGCATCAATTAAAGAATTTCATTGATGATCTTCTTCTAGAAATTTTTCATCAACCATGTACCTACCTGTTTTTTCTTCAATCTTTCTTGGTACACCTGTAATACACGTAATACCTTCCCTGATTATGTCACACTCTTCTCTGCTCGTCTTCTACAATTATACTCTGTAAATTATTCGTCGAGCGGTGTTGCGTTAGAAGTTGTGTTTAACGAACAACCGCGACGATTGATCGTGCTACGTTGTGTAACGTTGGATAACCTTCGCGAAGGCTTTTTGCGTTTTTCGTGTTAATACCGTGGATGGAGTGGGTGCTCCTCCACTATGTTGTTATCGATCGTCCGATACCGAGCATCAAGGCTACGACGTCTCGCCTTCAGATATATTTAATGAAGATCCTACTCCTTGTTCAATGAGATCTTTCAGGCTCGTACCCGACCCACTTTCGTTCAATTTCGCCATTTAGGTTCATAGTTTTTTTATGGAACTCGTAGTTTGTCTAGAGTGTTCTTCGTATCGCATACCTAGCGTCTTTGAAGCTTTCTTCTTTTTAATAAAAAATCAGCTAAACGTGGAAGTTGTAGGGTTGAAAATAATTCTAAGATAGGTTTATGCGATGGGATAATCGCAGGGTAAATTAAGTAACAGATTTTATTTCATTTTTTAGGGTTCATCCTATCTTTCTTGGCTCTGATACTTTGTGTATCTTAAAATTGATAAGATTCAATTTAATATTAGAACGTTATTCTTGTGTTTCTTGGTGATTAGCTGTTGGTACATTGAATTCAGAAGAGCATCCCAAGTGTTACACTTATTAATGAAACTTTGTTGCTATATAGAACTCTTCAAATTGAACACACCTATATCCCATTGTAGGGGAATTTAACTAATTAATGTACTGATATCAACAAAAATTAATTATTATTACTGGTCCCTTTTGTAAAACACTGAAATAAAAAAGAGAAGTTTCAAAAAATCATAACATTAAATTGAAGTTAATTTTACAAAGAAAGGGTTAATTTTAAGACCTATGTTGATTAGGTATTTTTTACAGGAGTTCTCCAAGTGTTATTCTCATTTATTAATGAAATTTTGCCACTAATAATTGTTCAATAGTTTCGACATACAAATATTTCAACCTGTCTGCAAATCCAAAGGTCGCCAGTTCAAATCTCAGGTTCCCTAAAAATTTTTTTTTATTTAAAAAATTATTTTTTTTTAACTCGCCTATTAATTACATTACATTTATTATAAAATTGAAATTTTGTTATTATCCATTATATAATGTAAATATTTTTTAAACAATTTGACGTCTGTCCCCAAAAAGGGATATAGGCGAATTCGTTAATAATTCATTAATTATTCATTAACGATAAGTGAACGTAATTTCATTAGTATTTCTAACTACAATGTTAAATAATAGATGACGTTGATTATCTGAATGTCAGCTACCTTGAGTATAGGCTCGAGGACTTTATCGATAGCCAGCGTTCAGCATCGACCTGTCCTTAAATTCACGATATGTACATAGGTAGCTGCAATGCTGGTGAAATGTTGGAAAAGATCCAGGAGGACAGAAGCTGCATTCGTAAGCCTCTAGCACCGATAACCATCTCTAAATCTTAACGCGATACAGCGACAACAGTGTCGGACTTCAGGCAGGCGTTAAATATGCGATCCAAAGTCCTCGCATCAAAGTTCTGGGTCCAAAGTGTAGGTCCAAGTTATCGAGACTTCCTAATGAAATATCGTTCGAGCCGAAAATTGAAAGAAATCTTTGTTAAAAATATGAAAAACACGTTCTGTTATTCTTCGTGCAGAACCTCAATTCTGTTTATACGAAACTCTATTATCGAGCTTAATTTACAAGACCATTCTGAATCTCAGTCGCTCGATAAACCGTCTTTCGTGCAGCAGATATTCCCTCTGGAAACTCGGTTTATTCGGATTCAAACAACACGATCGCCACTTACGTTCCAATGGAATTTTAATGCGACTCGCTTTGCTCCGTGGCAACTTAATTGAACTCTCGTTCTGGTGTTGAAAATTCGACGGGAGTAGGTTTGCGAGGAGAAAGCGTGCACGATGGAAAGTGAAAGATATGATATCGTGTTATCAATTCGACGAAAGGATCCCGTTCCATTCGAACGAAAATCGTTTGCTCATGGATTTTTCATGGAACAACGATTCGATTCGTTCATGTTAATCACGGAATAAGAAATTCCTCGATGCAAAATGCTGTTGCGCAATTCGCTTTTTATAAACCGGGAATCTGCATGAATGTTTACGAGGTAATAGGTGATCGACGATCGAGGACGATCAGAGAGTATCGGTATTGTTTTGCCCGCTAAAAGGAATTCGTGTAATCGTCGATATCGACGTCCACCGCGTTCGAGTATCTTCGCGTCTCGTTTATTTGTTAACCTTTGCACTGTTAGTAGGTCGATTAACGTTGCAGATTCATTGTTGCTCGCTGGAAATCGTTTCACCAGGATCGTAACGTACGCTCGAGGAACGTTTGCGACACGGTGACAACGTTGAATAGACCATTGAACATCGCATCCGTTGGATGTGCGTTCTTGATGATATTGATTTGTTGCGAATTTATATTTAGACCCGACGCGAACTTGCCTCGGAGGAACGGGTTATTTATCCTTGTTTTCCTGTTCGGAGCCCACCTGGGAAAGAGATACGTTTCGAAAAGCGCTTCTATCATAGCTGGTGCACGTGCCGCCTTTTCTCGTTGTTGCCTCGTTTTCCCGGAAACGGGCTTCGATTCGTTCGAAAATTCCCCTGTTCCATTTAGCCTATGTACGTCAGAAAGAACGTTTATCGGCTAATGAAAAACGTGATTGATCAATCGAATTTTGTATCGAACAAATTTCCGAGAATTTTTCTTCCTATCTTACCGATGACCGTCTTCCTTTGATTATCGTGGGTCACCGAATATTTTCATGAATTTATTAACCATGTTGCATCGAAAAATCTTTCGTGAACTTTCGAAAGTTTCTGTAACAGGTGGATCCATCTTCCATTCGGGTCATCGATGACCCACGGAGCAAAATTGTGGAATTTATTTATTTATGTCATCGTTGGTGTTTACCTGATTGCGTAAAAAAATAAATGGCAGCCTTCGAAATGTTTCCTCTTAGCAACTTAATTAATCATAATGTACAAGGTGATTAATTATAGGGTTTATAGCATTCGCCGAGTGGAGTGAGAAAATGTCTAATTAGCATAGATTCTAAAATGAATCCTTGCTATGTAAAATCAGCTTTTATTATTTAGTAAGTATGGTTTAGTTGAAGATTGTAAGCATAAGCTTATAATTTACATATTAATATCATCAAAGATTATTTATTATTATTGGTCCTTTTTGTGACACATTAAAATAAAAAAAGAAGTTTTAAAGAATCAAGACATTAAATAATACTTGATTTTATAGAGAAAGGGTGAACTTTAAGACCTCTGTTGATTAGACATATTAATATTAGCAAAGATTATTTATTATTACTGTTCCATATCAAATTAAAATAAAATAAAAGAAAGTTCAAGAAGTCATGATATTAAATAAAACTTGATTTAATAGGGAAAGGGTTAATTCTAAGACCTCTGTTGATTAGACATATTAATATTAGCAAAGATTATTTATTATTACTGTTCCATATCAAATTAAAATAAAATAAAAGAAAGTTCAAGAAGTCATGATATTAAATAAAACCTGATTTAATAGGGAAAGGGTTAATTCTAAGACATATTAATATTAGCAAAATGATCATTTATTATTACTGTTCCATATCAAATTAAAATAAAATAAAAGAAAGTTCAAGAAGTCATGATATTAAATAAAACCTGATTTAATAGGGAAAGGGTTAATTCTAAGACATATTAATATTAGCAAAATGATCATTTATTATTACTGTTCCATATCAAATTAAAATAAAATTTAAAAAATATGAAATAAAAGTTTACTTCACAGAGGAAAGGCCATCCTCCGTGGGTCACCGCTGACCCACGAAGCAGTAACCTACGTCATTATTAACACTTTGACTGCCAAATATTACTTTCGCCTTCCCAAATCTTACGTATATTATCTTCAAAACACTTCATTATATTATTATCCATAATTTCAAGTATCTAATACGAGTATTTCCAATTAAGTAAGTCAAAGAATCCTATCAAAATTCAAGCGCCACCCATAGCAGTCAAAGTGTTAATGTTAATTGCATAAAAATAATTATATAAAGGGTATAGCAGGATAAGATGGTCAAAAGTGCCCTTGAGCCGAATTTGCTTCGCAATGCACCATTCGATAGCATATCCCAAAAAACCATGGTACACCAAGTTTCAACCCTGTACCTCAACCGGGAGGGTAGTTACAGGGTAAGAAAGAAAAAGTAGTTTTTGTCATATTTTCCCTATTTAATGGCATTCAAAAAATCTGAAAAAATTCTAGAATATTCTAGCCATGTTTCTTTATGATTGTGAATTTTTTCAGATTTTTCGTCTGCAAATCCTAGGCGTGAAAAATCAAAAACGCAAAAAAAAGTCGAAAAATTGAGATTTCGGGTAGAAGCTTTCGAGATACTAGACTTTTACTTTTACAGTAGTTAGATATTAGCATGATTGGTGTCCGCAATTTTTTTCAGATTTTTCATTCTGGTGCGTCAAACCGAAAAAAATCAAAAACCGATATTTTCGACATATTTCGTGCGATAACATGAGAAATACTTTGAATTTTTACATTTCCTTTACACACTTAGTGCATTATATGATTTCTAACATTTGTGCACTGGATGCAGTAAAATCTGAATGGAGAAAGTGAAGTTATTGCAAATAATTGAAAATTACGCACCTTATCTGCTAAAATATTAGAAAGTTTTTCAACGTCGCCGATGGCTAAGTCGGTAAGGTGTCCGTCTATGGAACCGCTGAAAACTGTTTTGTCTCGAGTTCGCGCCCCATGTATGTACAATTTTATTTTTTTTCATAAAACAATTTTTTTTGTAATTATTAATTACATAAGAATATACAATAATCATTTAATAACGTATGAAAATAATTTTGAAATATTTTATTATTAAGTATACATAAAAATAAGTGGTGTACTACCGATTTTCTGATTACGTATTGTTCTAATTACGGATAGCTCCCAATATCTTGTTAATTGAAAAGCCGCGTGGTTGTTGGGTTATGATGGATATTGAAAGCAATATATGTGTATTTTACCTTCATTGTACATATGGCCAAAGAGTCGGTAGTACACCACTTATTTTTATGTATACTTAATAATAAAATATTTCAAAATTATTTTCAATTAACAAGATATTGGGAGCTATCCGTAATTAGAACAATACGTAATCAGAAAATCGGTAGTACACCACTTATTTTTATGTATACTTAATAATAAAATATTTCAAAATTATTTTCATACGTTATTAAATGATTATTGTATATTCTTATGTAATTAATAATTACAAAAAAAATTGTTTTATGAAAAAAAATAAAATTGTACATACATGGGGCGCGAACTCGAGACAAAACAGTTTTCAGCGGTTCCATAGACGGACACCTTACCGACTTAGCCATCGGCGACGTTGAAAAACTTTCTAATATTTTAGCAGATAAGGTGCGTAATTTTCAATTATTTGCAATAACTTCACTTTCTCCATTCAGATTTTACTGCATCCAGTGCACAAATGTTAGAAATCATATAATGCACTAAGTGTGTAAAGGAAATGTAAAAATTCAAAGTATTTCTCATGTTATCGCACGAAATATGTCGAAAATATCGGTTTTTGATTTTTTTCGGTTTGACGCACCAGAATGAAAAATCTGAAAAAAATTGCGGACACCAATCATGCTAATATCTAACTACTGTAAAAGTAAAAGTCTAGTATCTCGAAAGCTTCTACCCGAAATCTCAATTTTTCGACTTTTTTTTGCGTTTTTGATTTTTCACGCCTAGGATTTGCAGACGAAAAATCTGAAAAAATTCACAATCATAAAGAAACATGGCTAGAATATTCTAGAATTTTTTCAGATTTTTTGAATGCCATTAAATAGGGAAAATATGACAAAAACTACTTTTTCTTTCTTACCCTGTAACTACCCTCCCGGTTGAGGTACAGGGTTGAAACTTGGTGTACCATGGTTTTTTGGGATATGCTATCGAATGGTGCATTGCGAAGCAAATTCGGCTCAAGGGCACTTTTGACCATCTTATCCTGCTATACCCTTTCGCCATTAGTTAAACGACGTCCTTCGCGGTAATTGTTTCATCGCATTGTTCGAACAGATCCTCGCGAAGGACTTCTTAAACCATCTGCACCGTTTCGACACCGGATTTAGTCCGGCCTTTCTTTTTTTTTTTTTATCTCGCCTCAATTAAGCAAGGTAATAGTTGCGTACGTATGGTGAAACTCGGGTTCGCACGTGTGGATGTACACGTGTGCACACGATTTACCTGGCGACGAGGCAAACGGAGGAATGCGTGTAACGTAAGGCAGCAGTACCGTATCAAATAACGGTTGTGCCACGGTAAGCCTCCGTTTTCACGAAGGGACGGCTTCCCTCGAACCGTTACAAAGCTGTTCTGTCAAAAACAGAAGGGATCTATAAATACGGCCGCACAATGCCAACTTTGCGAATTGCTTCTATTAACGTCGCGTTGTCCATTCGTATTGCGTCAGAGAAGCAGATACATCGGTTCGAGTGGATGCGTGGGCGTGAAATATGTTTCATTGATGAAAACCACGCAATAATTCACCGATAGAACCTCGCGTTTCTTTATCGATTCTTTTCGGGTGAAATTCTGTCTTATCTCGAATCACCGATAAAGTCGATCGATTCGTAGAGTATCTTCTTTTACGAGGCACGTTTTCGTGTTGTCTAGCAATCGTGTGGAACACGCGTTCCTTCGATTAATAGCATTACGCCTTTTTTTTCGCCTGGCTACGATAACGAGTCCGATACGAATGACGCAAACATTTCAAAGTGTCATCTGAACTACGAGCCCGACGAAAACGACACGTGGTACCCTAGGAATTAAAGTAAAAATCTACGATTCGATAGAACGCTTGACAGCCCGTGGTTTTATTTTAACGTTAACGAATAATCACCGCAATTTGAAAGTTCCTTTTTTGTCGTTCACGCCTGGAGGAAACGTACCTTTGAACCGCGAGCTACTTTTACACCGGTACATGTACATATTTGTTGGATAATTAAAGACGACACCGGTTCGCTCCTCGAACGTGCCGAATAACTAATTAAACCTGCCTCTTTGTTATAGTAAATTAATGTTATTGTCGGCAATCATCTGGCGAACGCGTCACGATTAATGTCGTAAATTCGTTATCGTTTGTTTTTTTTTCGTTCAGTATTTTCCTGAACGTCAGTCGTATGAAATATAATAAACAGGTCAATCCAGAGATTGTGCCACTGTGCGAATCATCGAGGTTTTAAAAGGATTCGTATATCGGAGGAAATAATGTCTAAAGAAATAGTGTTAGATCGACTTTTGGATGGCGGACCGCGGAGAGAGTCCGAAAACGCCGCGGCGGACCATGGAGAGAGCCTCGATTCTAATTTAATTCTCCACTTTATATTTTCATTTTCTACATTTTCTGAAGCTTAAAAATTATTTATCTAGGTTAATATGATATATTAGGTTAATAATAACTTTAGATTAACATCTTTATGCATCTGTTTTATAAATTTGAAGCCCAATTAACCCAGACTCCAAAAAAATTAAATTATTTCACTTTGCTGCTCCCTACAGTTAATTTCCTCTATTATCTTCTATAATCGTCCTCATTAAATGAAATTCTCAGTTACCTGCGTACTCCACTTTATTCGAAGCTTAGCATTGAATTGAATTTTCAGCGGTATCGGTGCGAATTCGTTCGATGAGAATATTTCTCATCCGATAAATCGTACAAGGAAATATTGTTGTCGGTGAGATATTAAATGCACGTGTAGTTGGCTTTCGTCCGGCGAAAGAAAGTAGTCGGTCCCGTTACGAAATAGCGAGTGAATGCCGATTATCTGGGTCAGACAAAAGCGGAACTTACACGCTTGCTCGAAAGATTGTCGAATCGTTTAACTCGCAGCCATTTACTTTAACTTCTGTACATTTCGACCGCTGTCGTTCCACTCGATGGCAAGGGTAATCGAGGAAAGCGATTACAATGCTCTGTTTGCTTTTCGAAAAACTATACAGCCTTACCTGGACAGCTTATACGAGCCGGGGCTATCTTCTGACTAAGGTTTGGGTTTCTCGTAGACCGCTCAATTTCTTGACCCATAGTCGAGAAATTGAGCTTTCTTATTTCTCGTTAACCCCAGGGTGAATGGATTTACGAATCCACGAAATTGTATAGATTTTTTCTGGCCGGGAAAGTACCTTTTGTCTCTTCAAAAAATTCTTCTTTTCCGTGTTATTAACACTAGAACTACGAAATTAATCAGAATGACTGGTTTCAAGGTTCTTATTTTAAATTAGAAATCTTATCGAGGTATTTTTGTTGAAATTTACTAAAAGTTATAATTTGTTAGAATTAAGAAAAAAATAGTAAAAGCCAATTTTTTTATTTTTTTATTTGATTATGTAATAAAAATTTAAAATATGACATTTGTAGTCGGTCATTTAAAACTTATAGGTAATTAAAATTTCCCAGAATGTGATTAATTAGGTTCTTAGATGAAAAATCAAGATTTTCGGAAATTTTAATTACTTGTAATTTCTAAGTGCATTGACAATATTAAATTTACAAATGTCATATTTAAAATTTTCATTATAGGCTCACATAAAAAAATTGAAAAATGACTCTTCACTATTTTCTTTTACAATTTCAACAAATTATAATTTTTACAGTTTCTCAAAAAACCTCAAGTCATTTGGTCCAATTTTAAATGAGGTGTTCTGTTTTAAACGGTGTCCGAATACTTTTGTACACCACCCACGCCAAAATAATGTTTTGGATCGACTAGTTAACAGAAATGTTCATAGAAATTTTGAATTCGAATAATCCTCCGTATAATGTAAGATGCTTCTGAAAAATGCGTTCCATTTCTCCGAGGCCCAGCATCTCCGTCTATATTTAAAACTGTCACGATTGAAGTTTCACAACGTCGTGTCACAATTTCAGGAATTCGTTGTGCTCTCTAGCAGTCGGTTAATTTCTTTCATCGAGACGGTTTGCTCGCGCGAATTACTCCCGCGAATCGGTGGCTCGGATTAACACGGTTCCGCGCACAGGGCCAAGTACGAAGCGCGCCTTTTCATCGGGTATGAATGCAGCGATTTCTTCTCGCCTTTTGCCAGCGAAAAAAATATCTCTCCTCGTGGGAGCGCGTTTCTTTTTTCGTTTCTCTCGCGAACTCGTCGGATTCGTTTGAAAGGATTTTTCTTTTTTTTCATCGGAACAAAGGAGACGTATAAACGCGGCAACGGGAGAAAGAGAGACAGAGGAGGAAGGAGGCTTTTTAGAAATGTAAAAGGTGAAACTGAAAAACCACCAAGATCTCGACCTTTCACGATTGAACGAGTATTTCGTTTGCTTTCGACGAGTTTCAACGACACGTGGAACTCGGTAATTGAATCTCGTATCAAACGATATGTTAATTAAGCCTGATTAGAATACAGGGGCTTAAACGTTTCCGGTTTCGATTCCGTTCAGGAAGTAAAAGACTAATACATTTTCATAGTTTTGTTTTAATGATCTATCGATAAGATCGGTAATCCTTAGATTTACAGTTTGGTAATTACCGTTATGTATTTCGAAACGTTCGTAGCACGTTTTTACAGCGTGGGTCATCGGTGAGTCACGGAGTATTTTGCTTCCAAACGGATTTCTGCATTTATTATACAATGTACAGTATCACGAGGGACCGTGTTAAGTTTACGACACGTTTTTATAGCGTGAATCATCGGTGACCCACTGAGTATTTTCCTTCATCAGTTCCTACGCTTGTTATGCTGTGCGTGGTATATCATGGTGAGTTTCATAAAAAAATGTAATACGTTCTTGTGGCGTGGGTTATCGATGACCCCCATGGAGTACTTTCCTTCATCTACTCTTGTTGTTCGATATGTGGTATATCATGAGGGGTTTTATAAAAAATTGTAATAAGTTTCTTTGGCATGGGTCGACGATGACCCATGGAATATTTTCCTTCATCAGTTCCTACTCTTGTTGCTCGATGCGTGGAATATTATGATGGGTTTCATAAAATATTGTAATAAGTTTCTTTGGCATGGGTCTTCGATGACCCATGGAATATTTTCCTTCATCAGCTCCTACGATTATTGTACAATGTATGCTGTACCATAATGGATTTTATAAAAAATTGTTATAAGTATCTGATTACTTGTAATTGTTTCATAATAAATTGTAATAAGATTTTGTGACGTGGGTTATCAACGACCCATGAATAGGATTTTTCTTCTAAATTCTGTATCATGGAAAATTACATTTAAAAAATTGTAATTTGTTCTTGAAACGTTGGTGACCCACGGAGTATTTTTATTCTGAATAGATTCTTTATCCCACATTTGCTATATCATGGAGAATTACAAGAAAAAGTTGTAATTCGTTCTTGAGACTTGAGTGTCCCACGCACTAGTTCCCTTTCAAATCATTTTCTTACTCGGTATTTAGGTGACCCACGGAGTATTTTTATTCTAAATCAGTTCTTCATTTTACATTTGTTATATCATGGAGAATCACATTAAGAAATTTTACTTCTTGAGTGACCCACAGGCTAGTTTTCTTTCAAACCATTTCCTTACTCGGTATTCAAATGACCCACGGAATATTCTTATTCTAAATTAGTTCTTTATTCCACATTTGCTATATCGTAGAGAATTATATTAAAAATTTTTATTGTTGAGACGTGAGTGACCCACGGAGTAGTTTTCTTCTAAACCACTTTCTTACTCGCTGTTCAAGTGACCCACGGAGTATTTTTATTCTAAATCCCACATTTGCTATATCATAGAGAATTACATCAAAAAATTTTAATTCCCATGACGCGAGTGACCCACGGAGTAGTTTTCTTCTAAACCACTTTCTTACTCGCTGTTCAAGTGACCCACGGAGTATTTCATTCTAAATTAGTTCTTTATTCCACATTTGCTATATCGTAGAGAACTGTATTAAAAAATTTTAATTGTTGCGACGTGAGTGAACCACGGGCTAGTTTTCTTTCAAACCATTTTCTTACTCGGTATTCAAATGACCCACGGAGTATTTTTATTCTAAATCCCACATTTGCTATGTCATAGAGAATTACATTAAAATATTTTAATTCCCAAGACGCGAGTGACCCACGGAGTAGTTTCCTTTCAAACCATTTTCTTACTCGGTATTCAAATGACCCACGGAATACTTTTATTCTAAATCAATTCTTTATTTTACATTTGCTATATCATGGAGAATTATATTAAAGAATTTTAATTCCCAAGACGCAAGTGACCCACTGAGTAGTTTTCTTTCAAACCATTTTCTTTCTCGGTATTCAAATGACCCACGGAGTATTTTCATTCTAAATCCCACATTTGCTATATCATAGAGAATTACATCAAAAAATTTTGATTCCCAAGACGCGAGTGACCCACGGAGTAATTTTCTTCTAAATCACCTCTTTACTCCATATTCAGGTGTAAATAAAAACAAACGCAGGTATTTCGCCAGAAAATGATCTACCATTGCAATGAAACGACGTAACGAATCAATTGCTCAACAATTTCAATGGTGAACCATCGATGCGACGGTTCGGTTAACAGCACGTGGTACTTGAAACGGGAACGATACGCGTCAAATTCGTACGGATCTCTGTTTCACTTTGAATATTCATCGGCAGCTGTTAGCGGGCTAATCGATCGCCACCACTTCGCCAGTTCGCTGGTCGCATTCTGCTGGCTTGTTTGCGTACACAATCGTGGCCAGCTCTTTCCACGTTCACGCGACCACGGAAAAGTGTGTCACGCTTAAGCTTGCCCCGTAAATCGAGTCAGCGTTTAAGTTTTTCTTCCGGTCTACATCGTTTCCATCCCATTAGAACCGTGTATTCTTAACTTTCCTAGAACCGCTTCGCTACTTTAATCCCGACTCAGGCTACTTTCAAGTACACCTGAAAATCCTGGAAACTTGCGTCATCGTCGACACTTTTCCTTTGACTTTCGTCATTTCCAGATTACCGATCGAATTCAGTCGCGAAAACGTCTGTCGAGCTAGCGCCCCCACCTTGCAAAAATAAAAAAACACATACATGGAAATTATGAGCTTTCATATTTCGCAAATTATAAATTTTCAGCTCGTCAAACTAAAAAGGAATTTAAACATTTCAGTGGGGGGGCTCAGCCCCCCATTCCTTAATAATGAAAATATTGAATCGGTTTTTGCGGCAGAACTAGGAGCTATTTATGAGCTTTTAAAATAATATAATTCTGATTTTTGAGCTCATCGTTTTAACCCTAAAACAATCCCTTAAATAATTTAACTCAAGAGAGAAATACACCTGAGTCGACGTCGACTCAGCCCCCCCACTGAAATGTTTAAATTCCTGTTTAGTTTGACGAGCTCAAAATTTTTAATTTGCGGAATATGAAAGCTCATAAATAGCTCATAATTTTCATGTATGTGTTTTTTTATTTTTATGGGGGGGGGGGCTAGCTCGACAGACGTGTCGCAAAACTTGCAGCGAATTCTCCCGGTTCGAACGGACGTGGAAACTGGATGGATTTCTCGATCGAAAGGGATCAAAGATCGATCAAACGATATCGGTTACGGTGCTCTATAAAAATCGTAAAAAGCGGAGGGAACAGAATTCAGGTACACGGAATGGCAGGTAGAAGCGTACCGGTATACTCGAGTTTGCTTGTTGTCGCTTTTACTACCTTGACATGGATTCTCGCCAGTCAGGGCCGGGGACACTCGAAAAGGACCCCCGTCTGTTCGTTTCGCTCGGCAACCCTTTCAACATCTCGGCGAAAATTCAATTTCATTCCCGTGGATGATTATCTATCAACGTCCCAGAGGCGAGAAAATACCTTGAAACGTTTTGTGCACCTCCGTGTGTGAATTAATGATGATTTTTCATTCAGAAACGCGTTATTTCTTTCTCAGACGTTGAACGAAAATTTGATGTAGAAGTTAATTGATTTTATATCTGGAAGGTTGAGGAGGTTTGTCCATTTATAGCGCGATATATGCAAAATTTTATTCCCATTTTAATTCGATTTGGTATTTCTTTCATTTAAATTTACTTTAATTTCGCAACTTGTTATTGGATAAGACAGAATTGCAGCTTTTAGTGTTTTTTTGTGGGAACGAATGTTTTTCTTTGAAATGAACCAGGTATAAAACCGATCGTTTTGAACAGTTGTAATAATACAACGATCGTGGTTGTTTAATTCCATGCAGAAATTAAGTGATTGTTCTTTATTTTGCTACTGTGTCGTCGGTGAAATTTGGGAAGAATTTCAAGGGGTTAACCCTTTGAGGAGCAGTGTACGTATTTGTACCACCTTTTCGTCTTTAGTCTTTTCTTTAATTAGGAATTAATTTTCAAATTTGTTCAACATATGAGTACTTTTTAAATGTGTTTACTTATAATTAGTTGTAAATAATTAAAACCCCAAAAATTCGGTTTTTTTCCAGAATAAATTCGATTATTCTTGAACGAAAAATCCTACAGCTCTGAAAATTTGTGTGCATATATCCTATACCCAGTACTATAACATATATTTTTTCAGAATTTTTCGCATGCCAGTTTTCTCAAAAAAATTATTGAATTTTGCAATGACGTTTCGATAACCTTTGATTTCAAAAATGTGCCCCTCAAAGGGTTAAAGACTTTCAATATACTACCCTAATTACGTGGAGCAGCAATGAGAAAATCAAGAAAGAATTAATTTGTCTCGTCAGATTTATTTTCAAAAGTTTTCCAAACGAATCATTGCGATCATATTAAAAGCAGCGAACCTGTGCTAAACGCTTTAAATATATCTACACGGTTTCCCGTCGTACTCGAACGAAGAAGTCTGTAAATATTTTCCATAGTTTGCAAACACACCAGTTCCCCAGGTAAACCAACAGACGATAAATCTCCTTGCATGAAGTTATCGAAATTGTATTTTAGATCAGCGCTTCTCAACGAGCGTGGGTCATTTATGAAAAAGTTGAGTATTAATCTTCTGAATTTTTCAACCGTGATTTAGAATAATATTTTGGGTCGTTTGTAACCCATGTTTAAATTTAGAAAAAGGGGGAAAATAGTTATGATTGATTGAAATTATTAAGAAGACCTAAAGACTAAACGTGTAAATTGTTTAATATAACGCGAAATGGTGTTCTTATGACGAGTGTCAAGAGTGACGTTGAAAAGGACACGATTTCAGGGTCTCGTTCAAAAATATTGCATGAATGAATAGTGTAACCTATGCACGAGAATAAATTTAGCATAACCTTCTGAAACAGCTAACCTTGGCTAATCATCGTTTTTGTCTGTCTCCACGTCGCACTGCTGCTCGAATATGAGTGTATAATTTGATTTAAAAATAAAGAAAGAAAATACATGGCAGCCTTCGAAATGTTTCCTCTTAACAGCTTAATTAATCCTATTATGTAAGGTGATAAAAGAAAATATGGTCTTATGCTTACAAAGCTTGCAGCACTGTAAGTAGTGGAATAAAAAATGTCTAATTAACATTGGCTCTATAATTAACCCTTTCTCTGTAAAATCAACTTTTATTGTTTAACAAGTATGGTTTAGTTCAAGTATGGTATTAATAGAGTGTCAGCAAAAATTATTTATTATTACTGATCCTTTTTATAACAGACTAAAATAAAAAAAAAGTTTAAAAAATCATAGCATTAAATAAAAGTTGATTTTACAGAGAAAGGGTTAATTTAAGACTAATATTAATTAGTCATTTTTTATTCCACTTGCTCCTCAAGTGTTACGCTCACTAATTAATGAAACTTTGCCTCTATAAATATTGCTACTAATTGTTTAATAGATATTAGCAATTAAAGTTAATTACTCCTTACATTCTAAAGTATAACACTCACACGTACAAAGGGTTAAACCCATGCCTGCGAATCTAGAGGTCGCCAGTTCAAATCTCGGGTTCCCTAATTTTCTTTTTTTATTAAAAAATAAATTTTTTTTTATTAATTTATTAACTACATTGCATTTATTATAAAATTAAAAATTTTTTATTATTATCCATCACGTAACGTTAATATTTTTTAAACAATTAGACCTCTGCCTCCAACATGGGAAATAAGAGGATTCAGCTTGACAAGTTCTATAAGGTGGCAAAGTTTTATTAATAACTTAGTCTAGAACTTGTGGAGTTCCCTATATTTATCTTGTACTTTCTTGAAAGCTGAAGAAACAAGCAGAAAAAAAGTTTAAAGTGTTCAGTTTTCACAATGACCCTTCCATGTGTGAATACCCTCCTTAAGTGTCCGAGGATCACTTGTGATCATAGGATATGTAAATAGATATGCATTCGCAAAATCAGCAAACACTATCAAACAATTAAAGGTCATTTACTTTTCTTTTTTTTGCAACACAGCACAGATGGATGTAAATAATCTCCTATTGTGTGCATTCACGTATGAACACGTGTTCATTTGCATGATCGCAGGTATATATGTCTCTACATAATTAGCTTACAATTAAGTATCTAAAATTAAACTATTTTTTAAAAATTAAATTTTCTATGAAGAATTTCATTAAGTATTTCTTGGTGCGCAACTTTTTTAAAACACTGAGGATTTCTGAAGTCTTCGTTCGATCAGAATGCACTTATAATTGCAATTAGAATTACATTTGATCGTAGTTTAAACGGAACACGAGATTACGGTTTCGAAATCCTTTGTAGTTGTTCTTTCATACGGTGTTTCAAACACACAGCTGCATTCCCCTGGCGTATATTTACCTATACATATACTTATTCTCGGTTGCACACCTGCTCGTATTAGTTGCACCGCAGGTGCATCTACCTTTGCACACGACACCTCGAATGACCGGCATTCCATGACGATATTTCGTGATTTTTACCACACTTGAACAATTCTTCGCTCTGTTTATTAATTTTTAATATCTTTTGGATTATTCCAGAAAACAGGAAGCTTTTAATTTATTTTTGTTAAATTAATTTTCTGTTACCATTCGTTCTAAATATATTACATTGGCAATTGAATTTTTAATCTCGATATTTTATTAAAATTCAAATGAATAATTTTAATTTGTATTATGTATGAAGTCTTCGTAACGAAGAAAAATTTATTGTCATCGTGACATAAGAATCAATGATTCTTTCTTTTCCTATTTTATCCTCAAGGCCGATTATAAACCAGCTGATTCGATATTCAAAGTTAACAAAATCGTGGAGAATCATTTTGCAATCATCTTCGCCGACCTTGTCTCGATCTTGGGGAATAACAATCGATATCCAGCCATGGATTCCAGACTTGTGAAATCACATACCTTTTTCCTCCCAAAATTTCAATTAACACCGTCGTTAAATTCCGACATTCTTCGTGTAAATCTGTTCGATATTATTCAAATGAAAAAGCTAGATAATTGTACTGGTAAAATATGCAGTTGAAATATTTTAAAATATCCACCTTTGATCAAATTATTTTATTTTAGTTTTAAAAAATACTCGAATGTTTGCCGTGCAAATTGGATCCAGCCTTTGTCTCGAGGAATCGCAATTAAATCTCTGTCATGACGAAATTTCATATCAAACATTGAGTAAGAGCACTGACCGTGGATTCAGTGTTCCACGAAAGTCTTTAAATTTGTATTTTATTCATCTATCAATTAACCTTTTAAAATCCAAATTTTCTGTGTTTTTGAAAAAGTATTTCAAAAGTCGATGATGTGCAAGGTAACTTATTCAATTGTTGACCCCTGATTGCTACAATGTATTTCTTTTATAATAAACTATAATTCTATTTGGAGGAGAAAGTATTCAGTCTACGAAAGTAAATTATTATTTTATTATTTAACCCTTTAACAGCGGGGTTTGAGTCAGTCGTGACCCAAATAAGGATATTAATCTAAAGTTCAATATATAATTTTTAAACGAAAGAGTTTCATATATTAGAACAGTGTAAAATTTTGAAAATAACACTAGGGCTTTCTCCATGGTCCGCCGTTTTGGGGCGCTCTTCCTGGTCCGCCGTTCGAAAATTAAAAATTATGTTTTATATTATATTTCATACTTTTTTTTTTAGAAAAAACGTAAATCATTATTCAGGGGCTTTTTTAATTTCAAAAGTGTGAACAAGAAAATTGTGCATAAATGTAAGATAAACATTTGCTATGTTACCTTGAATAGTTACACGTGTCTATAGAAGGTTAAGCATATTTTCTTTTTCATATTTGCAATTGCTATTGTAGTTAATGATACTTATAAAAATTCAGTTTTTTAAGTAACATTCAATTAATCAATTTTGTATCGATAAATACATATTTTAATAAATTCATCTCATTTGTAGTCTACCGCAGTCTCTGCATAGATGTTTCATGATATTCAAATCTGGATAGCTTTTTTATTCAAGTCGAAACCTGGTACATTTCCACCGTTAAACCACCTGTTTGGTTCCTCCAGTTTTTTATCCCATCAAATGTAAAGAAAATTAACAAAAAACCTCAATATTTCAAAGGTGTTACGTTCTTAATGAGAAACACAGCCAGTCAGTTTTTTAAACCTCCCAAAATTTTTTGTTTCGTATATTTTACTTCAAAATCGCCAAAATTCCATCGCAAATAAATTAAATATCATTTGTTAACTTTAGTAAATTATTCCACGAAGAAAAAGATCCGAAGGTCTCAGACGTTGCTGTCAAAATTTCTTAATATCTCAATTAATTTTCTTTATAAAATCAAAAATTTGAAATTCCTTTTCCATTATAAGCAGTATACTCGAGCGTTGAGCTCTTCTGGTTCTTCCAAGTAATTTCACGAACGTATGACTTCCGTTTTAAAAATAAATCGCGATATTGATTCAAATTAGATATCTCGTGTGTAAGCGTGTAAAAACTGTTCGACCGGGTGTCTTATCGAATAAAGTACGCTTAACAAAGCGATTGCAGCACAGCCTTGGCCTAAGATAATTTCACAAGATTGACAAAAAAGAAAAAAAGGAAAAGAAACATTTTAAATGTTGATAAAGCGAGCTTTGCTCGACGAGAACTGTCGTGTTTCTTATACGAAAATATGAGACATAGGATTTCCTAATGAAAACGTGAATTAATTAAACCGGGAACTTAATCATATCAGTCAATAAAACTGGCTTTTATAATTATCGAATATGTATGTCCCTCTGAATCATATTTTTGTAAGTAAATCATCATTTCAAATGGTAATTTAATTTTATGCTATTGTACCCAATGGGTGATGCTTGAATTTCCATTGGAATTCATTACCCATAGGTTTAAGTAACTTAATTTTAACTTACATTTTACAGCGATCTTATTTTGGATCTGTGTTATGAATAATAAATTTCATATTTAAATTTAAATCAATATTTAACATCTCAGTTAATTTATAATTATTGATTATTAAATTATAACTTAGACTTCACTTTCAATTTTTAGTGTTAATTTAATATTTCAGTTTATTAAAGCCTGGGTCTTTTTATAGGAAAGGTGTAAAATTTAGAAAATTAAAATATAAAATACAATATTAAATTAGAATTTTTCTTTCATATATTGGAAGAAGAATTTTTAAATAAACAGTTTAAAATTAGGGCTCTCTCCATGGTCCGCCGTCAGAGGGTTGACATATATTTACATAAATTTATTAATTTACATTTACAATTAACTTTATCTAAAATTCAACATAGCTATATCTGACTTATATTATTCCAAGTGAATTCTAAACATAATCCAACCATATTACCTCCATCAATGTTATCATTTTACTTTCGAGTTACAATCATCTAAGTATTCCTGTTTTATCACTTCCTCCTGTCGTACTTAATCCACGAATCATTCGAAAGTACGTGGAACGAAAGTCCAGTCAGAGGCATTCAAATAGAAAGTTCAGTTATAACAGTATTTCGATAATCACAGCCGATGAAGGTCGTCTACTATTTTTCTGAAGGTAGTGAAAAATGGTTAAAAAATCGTTACTCCACCATTCGATGGAATGTTTAAAAAATCATTTGCGATAATGAGACATTTATATATTTTTCACAAATATCGATTGCAACCTATCTCTTTTATACAGAATAAATGGAATAAATTAAATATAAAATGGAGTGATCTTTTGTCGGTTACAGTGAACCTGGCCGACAGCGGAGGACAGAGGGTAGACATGACGCACTTCGATTTGCTGAAGGTCCTTGGAACTGGAGGTACGTGAACGAAATCCTTTATAAAAGATTATTCGCCTTGTCGCGCACACCGAACCAAAGATTAACAAACCAATTTCAAGAAACTTTTTAACCCTTTACAGACGATCTAAACATAATTATCATAATAATTTATAATTCCGTACATACTGCCTTATATTCTTGATACACAACAGAGATCTAAATGTAGGCAGTTAAGATTTATAATATTTGCTTTGGAGGATGGAATTATTACTTCTTTTAATTTAAATTAATTATACTCTCCGCAAGCTTAACAATGCTCCGTCTCCAAAGGATTAACACATTTCTGCAGGTGTTGAATTAAATAGGAATAGGAGGATCCTATCAGAATTTCCCAAATTTCCTAAATTTCCTAATTCCCTATATTTTTTTAATTTCCTGAATTTCCTATATTTTTCAAATTTCCTAAATTCTCTATATTTTCTAAATTTCCTGAATTTCCTATATTTTTCAAATTTCCTAAATTCTCTATATTTTCTGAATTTCCTATATTTTTTTAATTTCCTAAATTCCCTATGTTTTCTAAACTTCCTGAATTTCCTATATTTTTCAAATTTCCTAAATTCCCTATGTTTTCTAAATTTCCTAAATTCCCTATATTTTTTAAATTTTCTAAATTCTCTATATTTTATAAATTTCCTGAATTTCCTATATTTTTTAAATTTCCTAAATTCCCTATATTTTTTAAATTTCTTATATTTTTAAATTTGCTAAATTTCTTATATTTTTTAAATTTCCTGTTTTCTAAATTTTCTATATTTTTTAAATGTCCTAAATTTCCTATATTTTCTAGATTTTCAAAATTTCATAAATGTCACTATTCATATTTATAAATCATATTAAAATAACACAGAACCCGTTAAATGATTTTTTTCTCAAACGTCTTCGGTCAGAAATAATTAACACTATTAGTTGAAGAAGCTCTTTCGATAAAGAGCGAACGTAAGTAGGGCTACATAAGATGGGCAAAACTTTTCTGCAGCTTACGGTAAGGTGTTCCTGGTGCGAAAGAGGACGGGCACCGATGCTGGACGTCTTTACGCCATGAAAGTATTGAAGAAAGCGTCGATCGTGCAGAAGAAGAAGACGACCGAGCACACGAAAACGGAGAGACAAGTTCTGGAGGCCGTTCGAGACAGTCCTTTTTTAGTTACCTTGCATTACGCCTTTCAGACGGACGCCAAGCTCCATCTGATTTTAGGTAAATTACATGCGCTATGGTATCTATGATAATAGACAGAGCTGTCGTTAAATATCGCGGTGCCCGGGGCAAAGTCGAAATTATGAGAAAATATTTAATTAGAAAGAAATAATTCCTTAAATCTATTGTAATAAAATTATGGTTTAACAGAGGGTATTTTATCTCTGTCATTTATTGCAAAATTTAACATAGGGTATTTGTAGTATTTGAGCGTGGGGCCCGGGGCAAGATGCCACTTTTGTCCGGTACTGGGGGCTCTGATAATCTTAAAATCTGTTATGATAAAATTGTAATATAACAAAGAGATCTTATATCTATTATTCATTCTAAAATTTAACATAGGGTGTTCATAGTATTTTGAAAATATTTAAACGTGGGGCCCGGGGGCAAGTGCCCCTTTTGTCCGGTACTGGAGGCTCTGATAATCTTAAAATCTGTTATGATAAAATTGTAATATAACAAAGGGATCTTATATCTATTAAAATTTAACATAGAGTATTCATAGTATTTTGAAAATATTTAAACGTGGGGCCCGGGGGCAAGTGCCCCTTTTGTCCGGTACTGGAGGCTCTGATAATCTTAAAATCTATTATGATAAAATTATAATATAACAAAGGGATCTTATATCTATCATTCATTCTAAAATTTAACATAGGGTGTTCATTGTATTTTGAAAATATTTAAATATGGGGCCCGGGGCAAGTGCCCCTTTTGTCCGGTACTAGGAGCTCTGATAATAAAAATAAGAAGAGATGTAGAAAAATCTATGATAAGAGGAGTAAAACTATTTTTAATACTTCAATGACATCAGTTTGTTGCAAGATGCACATTATTGATGAAGTCAAACGAGAACTTTGCTTTTTACAGATTATGTCAGTGGTGGTGAGCTGTTTACGCATCTATATCAGCGGGAACACTTCACCGAGGACGAAGTGCGGATTTATATCGGGGAAGTTATTTTAGCGTTAGAACATTTGCACAAAGTGAGTCTTCATTCTCCCTTTTTTTTTTCTCTGCATTGAATATAATATTTTACAAATCAAAATTATACTTTCCTCTGATTCAATATTTTAATTAATAAAATAATTTTCTGTTCCAGCTGGGCATCATCTACAGGGATATTAAATTAGAAAATATTCTGCTGGACAGAGAGGGTCATATCGTGTTAACTGATTTCGGTTTAAGTAAAGAGTTTCTGCCGCACGAAAGGGACAGCAACGCCCGTGCTTACTCCTTTTGCGGAACTATCGAGTACATGGCACCGGAAGTGGTACGAGGGGGCTCAGCGGGACACGATATTGTGAGTCAGGATGAATTTGCGTCACGATTCGTTCCCTTCGTTCCTGGAACTTCGTTATCGCGGTCAACCTTTCCTCAGACCAAATCACTATTTATCGGCTCCTCATTATCTCCTTTATATTTTCTTTTCCTTATTTTATTTACTTAAGAAGGTAATATTATTTTTACCATCGTACAATCTCTTTAAATAAAAATAAATTCATTTATTTATTTATTTATGAAACACTCTGTACATTCTCAGCCTAATTAATAAATAATAAATAATTTAAGTTAAAAATTCCAAAGTCCATAGCCGAGCATTTTATTTTAAAAAAAGAAGAAAAATGTCCATCATTTTTCAGGCAGTGGACTGGTGGAGCGTGGGCGTTCTTACGTACGAGCTGCTAACCGGCGCGTCTCCATTTACGGTGGAGGGTGAGAAGAACACGCAACAGGATATCTCACGAAGAATCCTCAAAACGGATCCTCCGATTCCCAGTCACCTCAGCCCAACCGTACGAGACTTTATCCTCCGTCTTCTGGTGAAGGATCCTCGACAGCGGTTGGGTGGTGGGCCGAGCGACGCCAAAGAGTTAAAGGAGCACCCGTTCTTCAGAAGAGCACCGCCACCCTTCTGTTGGGAGTCTCTGGAGAGACGGGAGATACCTCCGCCGTTCGTCCCTCGAATCACCCACGAGCTGGACACCAGTAATTTCTCAGACGAGTTCACCAAAATGATCGCCGCCGACAGTCCGGCGGTAGTTCCTCCGAACTACGACAAGATCTTCAGGGGCTACTCGTACGTAGCGCCTTCTGTACTGTTCGGGGACAACGTGGTCAGCAAAGACATCTTCAAGGAGGCGACTAAAGCTAGTACAGAATCTCAGCGACCATCGGCGTCGGACGTATTAGCGGCCAGGTTCGAGGAATCGACCTTCTTCCAGGTCTACGAGCTGGATCCGCGCGAGGAGGCTCTGGGTGACGGTAGTTTCTCAGTCTGCCGCAAGTGCAGACACAGGAAGACGCTACAGGAGTTCGCTGTGAAGATAGTCAGTCGTAGAATCGACTGCGGAAGGGAGGCGAACCTGCTGCGCACTTGTCAAGGACACCCGAACGTGGTCAAGCTGATCGAGGTACACCAGGACAGGGCGCACACGTACCTAGTGATGGAATTACTGTCGGGGGGAGAGTTATTGAGGAGGCCGAGGCCGTTCAGCGAGCAGCATGCCAGCAGGATAATGAGGCAGTTGGCCTCCGCGGTACGGTTCATGCACTCCAGAGGCGTGGTCCACAGAGACTTGAAGCCGGAGAACATAGTCTTCGCTCACGTAGGAGAGGATTCCTCGGTGAAGATCGTGGACTTCGGTTTCGCCAGGATAAAACGCGGCTGCGAGCCTCTGCACACGCCTTGTTTCACTCTTCCATACGCGGCCCCCGAGGTGGTAGCCAGGCAAGGGTACGACCAGAGCTGCGACCTCTGGAGTCTAGGCGCAATTCTCTACTCCATGCTGTCGGGGAAGCCTCCGTTCAGGACAGGCTCCCCGGACCTGGCTACCAGAATCAGGGCAGGGGAGATCGATTTCGACGGCGAGTCCTGGAACCACGTGTCCAGCCTCGCCAAGCAAGTCGCCAAGGGTCTGTTGACCGTCGACCCGAGTAAAAGACTGACAGCCAGCGGTCTAGCGAACCACCCTTGGCTGAACGAGACCAGTTCCTTCGACGTGACCACAACCGGCTCCTACGACGTTCATGCAGCCCACGAGCACGCGAATCCCAGCTTCCTGGAGAAGCCGGAGGGCTTCCGACTGCGCGAGGTGGACGGAGCCAGGTTGGCGCAGAGGAGAAAGCTTCATAAACGTTCCACCTCCAGCTCCGTCTCCTCTTCCGCCTCCACCACCTCCTCGAGCCCCTCTGTACAATTGTTAAGACCACCCAGCGCGGCTACCAATCTCGCTACCTCCGCTTCTCCGGCTCAACCGAGCGCCTTCGACTTCGGCGAGGACAAAGTGAACGAGTACCTCAGCTCCCTGTCCTCCTCCTCGGACTCGAACTCGCCCAGGATCATGCAGGAGACGCCCAAGAAGCGACGCAAGCGCGACGACGACCACTCGGACCAGGATATCTACTCGAAGCGGTACAAGAGGATCCACCTGGACAGTGAAGTTTATAAAAACAGGACTGGCCCGGTGACTAGGTCCAGGAAACGAAAACTCGAAGAACAAACCGTGAACGGTGGCGGTGATCCTCTGACGGCCGAGTTGCGCGAATCTTCTCGCGCGGACCTCAGAGAGATCCATCGGAAACAGAAGGCTGGGAAACGGCCCAAACGTTTGGCCACCATCATCTTAGAGTAGATCGTCGGTCGTTCGTGTTCGATTCGGCGGGACGATTAAACTCGCGTCTCCTTCGTGTTGTGTCTCCTATACGTATGCATTTCACGCGATGTTGTAATGTAATGTAACGTTTGGCTGCCTTCGACGCTCGATGCGACTCGAGCGAGCATTGCGTCATTCCTATTTCCGGAACCTGCGGACGGGGACTTCCGCGTCTTGAATTTCGTACGGGCTCGTCGGAGGCTTCCTCTTTACAATACCTTTTCGGTGAAACTTTGCCTTCTAGTTTATCTGATTATTTGAAATGATCAAATCCAGTAGCCAGTATTCTTTTTTAAGATGTTATTCTTGTTATAAGTACATGTATAGTTTTATTCATTTAATTGATGTTTAAATTTTCAAACTTTTGTTCTCTGTAGGGTAGGATTAATGGTAATTTAACTGGAGAAGTTTAAAGTGTCTTCCTGCGTATTTTCTATTAAATAATATTTTTATTCAAAGCAACGTTCAGAATTTTGTTCATTGGTTTTGGAGTCTCTATTCAGTTCAATTTTTCTTACTTCTCTGATACTTGCATCCTTTTGAATACAGTTTGCTTTTAAACATACATAGAATATAATACCAACAGTATTAAAAGATATAGGGGAAGATTGCAGAATAATTTGCTTGTTTAAAGAGCACTTTACTCAGCAGTTATTGAAAGGTTCAGTGAAAGTACCAAGTGCTTCTATTTCAACATTTTTCAAAATTGTATGATTAAAGGCAAAAGAAGGATTTTTAGGTTTGTTCAGAAGCTTCTGCGGGCTCGTATCAAATTCAAAATAGGATCCCCGAGCGACACTGTTCCTTATCGCAATCTTTAAATTATTGTAGATACTAAATTTAATTTTATGCCATGTTTAGGATTACGTATTATCGATCAGAGCTGTGGAAAATAGTATTTTATATATAGAAACAAGCGTTTTCTTTGTCAAACGAATTAATCGCTTCATCCTTTAGTCATTTATCTGTGTACTATCTTAAGTTGAATTACCTCTGTAGATCTTAAGTTTATCTTCGTTCAAAATGAAATTTATATATTGGACCAATCTTAACATTTTGACTGCGATAGAAATTTATTTTTCTTTATTTAAAAAAACGAAGACAGAAAGAAGATTCTAAATAATATTAGAACTGTACTAAGTCAACGTATATGAACAATTCATAATGAGATATACTCTTATTACATTTAAGATAATTTTTCAATTATTCTATTGAAAGCAACAAAGTTATTTATTCAAGGTATCTCTCAAAGGGTTGCTCAAAAGTGCGCGCAATTTAGTTAATTAAAATCTTCTTAAAAGATTAAGGAATATGATATATTGCTCTTACGTCTCCCTGTAGGACCTCCCTATCTAAGAACCAGATATTTCATAAAATACTTCATTAGCATATAAAATTGACTCTTTGCTGTAGAAATAAAGAGATTCGATTAAGGTATATAGCGGCATATAAAAAGTAAATTACAATGCAAAGGGTTGATCAATGAAAAATTTCTTTTTCTCCTCGTTTATTATTTTATCATGAATACTATGTTCGCCCAGCTCGTTCGATATTATGTATGTACATATGTGTATGTATTCCCGTTGTTAACACATTGCGTACTCGTTTTCGCATTTTCTTACAATTACGTGTGAAAAATTATAGCTAAAGGGTGGGTATATCCCTTAATTCATCGATTATCGTGTGCTATTTTGTTCAACCCTCGGCCGGCGGACCATGGAGAGAGCCTCCCAAGACGGCGGACCACGGAGAGCGCCCCCAATTTTAATGTAATTTTTTTCATTTTGTAGATTTTTCACCGCTTCTTTTGAAATGACAAAATTATAATTAATATCGTTTTGTACGTTCGGGTCTCGATTGACCCAGAATCACACGATCAAAATACTATTCGAAAAGAATCTCCCGATGAAAATGTAAAATATACGAAGGAAATGAATAGCTCGTTGTACGCGGTGTGTTAATTCGTGAAGATTTCGATCATTCGCAACCATCGAGGCGACAAATGGTGGCCCGATTTGTACAGAAACACGATTCTTCCTCGTGTCGATACGAAAGATCGAACCTGATCAACGACTCCTTATTGATTTTTCCGTTCACTGTTGTCTGTGATGAAACCTTGTGTAAAAAGAAAAATTAGTGGCGGGTTAACGATTGCCTCGAATCACTTTGCGAATTTCGAGAAATTAGTATATTTTATTCCATAAATATATAGTTACTTTTTCTCACTCAGAGATATTGCAAGACTCTTCGTAGCATCAATATAATTCATATTTCCAAGTAATAATTAAAGGCTATCAAATTATTTATTTTGTTAAGTTTCTCGAAGTGATTCGAAATTGCACAATAATTATAGAAAATCACCATAAAAAATAAAACGTCGAAATGCTCGATCGTTTTCTTCCAGACGTTTATCGAACGAACGCCTGAACAGCCTTCTGAACCCTGTGTCCCTTGATCTTTCCTGAAGAAACACAGAGCAAAAAAAAAATTTAAAAAAAAAAACAGGAAAGCACGGAACTCGATTCGTGACAATTTACATAGAAAAATGTGCCTCAGACGAAAGACAATTGAGCTATTAGGTGTGCGTGTACGTTTCTGAGCGATCGAGAACGGCGAAGAGAACTTATTTATTTAACTAATGATTGTAAAAGGAAAAAAAAGATGATACGAATGTATGCGTGAGAGATAGATAGATCGCGTGTATTTCGTGCGAGGGAAACGATACACGCTCGGATGATTGATTATATTACATACAGATTCTATTCGAAAGGTATGTTCTGTTCACCGAGCATATATCGAATACACGCTATTCTTATACATTGATTTTTAGTCCTGAATCTTTATAAATATATATATGAGAAAAAAGAAAATGTTATATATAAGGAGAAAAAAATTATATATACACACACACTTATACACGGCGGACACAGAAAACCATGTACGTGTACAGCATTGCCTCTCTGAACGGAGATATAGGATCTTATGTACAGTTGCGCGCATAGATGACTTCCTTCGGTTAAGCGAGAGTGTACCCTACCACTCTTCAAGCCCGGTTTACATTGGTAGAGTGAATGAAGTTAGTAGAAAATTTGGCAAGTTATATTAATAGAGTATACTAGCATTGGTATAATGGAAGAATATATTTATACATCTGCAATCAAATTACGCTTCCCCAAGGAAAATGAGGATCCCCCCTGTAGGCTTCCCCCGACTGCCACTCTAACCCCTTGGTAGCTACGGGGAGAACTACAATACAGGGGAGTGGGTCCCCGAACGTTCACGCGGGAAAATTTGAATTTAAAATATAACGAATCGATGTAAAGAAGGGGTAACTGAGAAAAATCATCTATGCCCTTTATTTGCCATGTAAATTTGAATGAAAATTTTATTAACAAGCAATGTTATTTTCAAAAAATTTAACTTTTTCTATCGGTATCAAATACTTACTGAAATTGTTTATAATTTGAATTAAGTGGAAATATTGCTGTTTAGAGAGACAATTGTGTACATTCTATAGGGTATTAGAAAATATATGTATACATAGGGTTGACCGAGGTTTATCGAGTATTATATATGTATATAACGTACGTGTCATTTTTCTTGTTTCTCGAGGGGAATTCCTTCGTTTTACGTACTGCTATTTCGCGAACGGTGAACCGAGACTATACACGCGAGGTGTACATAGAAAAGATTTATTAACGAGACGAACATCGAAACGTTTCTTTTTCTTTTTGTTTTATTGATATTTGTTAAAAATTTTAATACAAGTCCATTCGATTTTTAGTTGTGTTAGGAAAATTAAAGAAAATTAATTAGACAATTTTGTTGTATATGGCGGCGACGAGTTGACACGGGTATCGTTATTTTGTTTGTTAAATTTCAGTATGTTTATTGAACAATTGGTGACTCACAGAATATTCTCTTGACTTTATTTTAATATCCTTAAATGGTAGATGATTCTTCCAAAGTTAATACACGTGCATCTTCCAAGAAATAATTTAACACGTTGATTTAAAAAAAAAAAAAAAATTGAATATTGTTTTGAGGTTAACAAAAGTCTGTGAGTCACGATGCATCGACCTTGTTTATAATCTAAACAGAACGATGATTGTTCGACTATCGTAAGAAAGGTACATTGTAAAAATAAAGAAAAGAAGAGAGAAGGAACGAAGGGGGGACGGCGAAGACTGAAATGGTTATACACCGACTCAGGGAACAGAGAGACGCAACCAAGAAAAATTCTCTTGGAAAGAAAGAAAAAAAAGTAAAATAAAAAGCTATTCGACTACGAGAGGATGAGCGTTTCGTCGAAACGCGTGCTTCTACCAAAGACGACCGAAGCAAAAATCGCTCTGTAAAGACCAAAAAAAGCCAACAAAAACAAATATATATGTATGTATGGGAAAAAAAAAAGAAACTGAACCCGCGTTTTGCAACGTTGTTACATAAAGTAAGGCGCGCGTTTGATTTTCACGAAGAAAAAAAAAAAGATGAAAAATGATGCAAAGAATGAAAGAAATATTTAATTGAGAAAAGAACAGATATGTATACATAAAGAATTATATATTTAATATAAGACTATTATTAGAAGATTATATTTCTTTAATAAGAGGATATTTCTATTTAGCGAACGTGCAAGTCATTTAACGAGTCTCTAATAAGTTGCAATCAGTTTGACCCGTAAACGAGACAAAGGTGGAACTGAAAAAATTTTTTTTTTCTAGATGCATATATATATATATAAATATATATCACTGTTACGTTATTAATGAAAAGGAAAAAAAAATGAAACAAAGTCCTTCGAAGAATACGTATATTTGTACAGGGAGTCGTAAGAGTCTAATGCATCCTTCAAGAAAATTCGACGAGCTCGAATTCATATCATTAAGTTTTACCTGTTGCAACGAACATTATAGTATTTTTGTTGGATTCGAACGATGGCGTATGTACAGTTGATGCATCCGTTTTACGATCCTACGAATTGGAACGTTTCTCGACGAGTAATTTGTTCATTGTTTCGATCCGAACTTTTCATTGACAGATTCGACGTGAAATTGTGCGATAGACTTTTAAGGCATCCTATAATGCATATATTATATATAAATATACATAGTTATATATACGGATTCAAGCTTGTACCATACGATAAAGAGTGCTGTTCTGTTGCTATAAGTACCGTAAGAGAGACGAGATACCTTTGTTACTACTGGTTGTTAAATATATCATAACATAATATTTATTTACATGATGGATTTTTCATTGATCAGTTAAATTATCCCTGTTTTCAATGGTAGAAATTTTGTTTTCATTTCGATTTAGAATTTATTAGTTAGCAAATTATGTGATAAGTTTTGTATATTTTTTATAATTTTCTCTGTGTTCTTTTATTAATTGTGTTCATAATTATTATTGTAAATTGATTGAAAAAATTTTTTGTTAGAAAAAAACATCTCCGATCCTGCCAGGATTCGAACCTGGAATCTTCTGATCCGTAGTCAGACGCGTTATCCGTTGCGCCACAGGACCGTCTTAGCATTGACTTCGACTACTAGTAAAATAAGGTTCTACTTAAAGAATTAATAATACGCAATTAAACGTTTATTTATTATAAAATAATATCAAATTAAATATTTGTATTCGCATGAAGTAGCGCCAACAACTGTATCATTATAGTTATTAACTGTAGTATTTAATTAGGTATTTCAACGTGATATTGATAAGTAAAAGGACAACAGCTATTATTTCGAAAACTAAAATAATACAAAGCAAAAGTGAATAACTATATTCTTAAATATGTACGAAAGGTATCTTTATTCTTTAATTTGAAAATTAAATTTAAATACAGTCTGTAAATTGTCAATATCAATGGAAGGTTCATCTGCACTTAAGCAAGTTGTATCATTATCTGAATACTGTTTCTTTTTTACAGAACTAAAACTAGCCTTCTTAAGGAATATACATTTTTTATTTTGCATAGGTGCAGGCAAAAATTTAATAGAGGATGTGGTTTTGCCAAGTTTCTGTTCATCCAAAGCCATTTTCTCTCTGTAGTTCCCCAAAGTGTTACGCATTATTTGTCTTTTCTTAATCAAAGGTGCATTGTTGCTCTTTAGGATACTTATGTTTTTATTTAAATCAAGAGCCTGTTTTTCAGCAAGTTTTCCAGTAGCTAGACACATTTCTAATTGCTGGATACACCAGCATAACTCTAACTCAAATTGATCTTCAGCTTCTTGACTTAAACCACTAGTAGTTTCTGAACCAACATTTGCAGAATTTGATGTTCTTCCTAGCTCTGGTTTTCTTTTGTTTACCGCTGGTTTTTTAGCACTCTGAAATCAATATAAATGAATATAAATGAACATTGTTATTGCTCTGTTAATGACAACGTAGTCTAGGGTAGTTTTAATCAGGCACGCGGTCATTGTTAAGAAACAAAGATATGAATAACAGATCAAATCAAGATACCGTTTTGGGTTTTGGAGGCATTTTCCATTACATTAATTTTGACGATTATATAGTAATTAATCTTATTTCCCTGCTTAGACTTCTTATTAATGTTGACATCCCTACAGATGTCACTGCCAGTTCCAAGCAGAAATGGGACGGGTTTTCTCGCGCAAACGCGGCGATTTTAGCATCAGTATAGTACAAGTTTCAATAAAATGGGGCACCTTAATCACCCTGCATAATTTTAATAGCTCCTTCACCAATATTAGATGATTTATGGGGTCCCAGACACCCCAGAAGTTAAATAATATTTATTTATTCTTACCTCACACATATGTATTTACTTATTATTGCTACTTATTTATTAAATATGAACCTGTTTAATAAATGCCTGCTCTGTTTATAGATTTCTGAACAAGATTCAATCTTTATACATTGTCGGCGCAATTTTGAATTATAAAGAATTTAGGGAATTGTAAAGGTTATGGCAAAGATGGATTTATCCTTATTAAGAAGTAAATTTCGGGGTTCTATTCTTGGCGGATTAATCGGTGATTGCCTTGGAAGCCCTTACGAAAACGAAGAGTTGTCAAATGGTATGAAAATAGTTTTACAACAATCATTCGATAAATTGGAGGGTCCGATGTTTAAAGGTAAAGTTGATTTTTAAAATTATCACTGTACAAGACAAAATCTGAAAATAAGTAAACATCTATTTATCAAGTATTTTTTAACTGTATAGCACCTGTCATGCAGTTTACAGATGATTCTGCTATGACTCATTCTTTGGCCAAATCTTTTGTCGAGTTAAAGGAATTGAACATTGTTGATGTTGCCAAGAGATTTGTTAAGAGTTATTACCAAGAACCTAAACGAGGCTATGGCCCTGCAGTTGTAACGGTACAATATCATTACAAATACCATAAATGCAGAATTCAAGATCACTGTTATTAGAAACACCTTGCCATTGTTAATAAAATTATATCATTTATTTATTTTTGAACTTGACATTTTTGAAGGTGTTCCAGAAGTTAAGGGTTAACAAATTTGCAGACATTGTAAGTCCAGCAAAAGAGCAGTTTAATGGCCAAGGTTCATGGGGGAATGGTGGAGCAATGAGAGTCACGCCTATAGCATTGTTTTGTTATAAAGACTATGATAAACTTTTAGATACCGTGAGGAAAGCAACTCAACTCACCCATACAAATAAAGTTGGAATAGATGGTGCTATTCTCCAAGTATGTGAATTTAATATATGGTATTTATCACTATAATTGTAATATTAATTAATATTACTTTTATTTTGAAGGCAGTAGCTATTCATCAAAGTCTTCTCTTAAACCCTAGCGAAGAACTGAATATAACAAATTTTATTGATGACTTAATTAATAAAATGGACCAAATAGAAACAGATGAAGAAGGGTATGTTTTGAGAATATCATAAGATGCATTATTTATAACAAAAATGTTTTTCAGATGTGTATTTAACACAATGCAAATATCTAGATTAATTTCAAACAATATTTTCTGTATTTCTGCTGTGAGAAAATGAAGTAAATATATCTATTTACTTTAGGACTACAATAGTAGATCATTTCTGTATTTTGCAGCTTAGGTTTGTCAGAACCACAACCATATAAAGTACAATTAGGCATACTAAAAACGTTAATATCTGAAAATGATGATGGACAGCACACTGAAAAAGTAGTAGAAAAGCTTGGAAACAGTGTTACAGCTTTGTATTCTGTACCTACAGCAATATTTTGTTTTTTAAGAGCACAGAAACCAATTACAGGTATACAAACTGAAAATCCATTTAGAAGAGCAATTCAGTATGCTGTACGTATAATACTATACTATATTTTTTAAAATAAAAATATCGCAATCAATAGTACTTTCAAAATTAAATTTTATCTACTACTTTCCAGATTAGTTTAGGCGGGGACACAGATACTATTGGTAGTATGACTGGTGCAATTGCTGGTGCATTTTATGGCGAAGAAAAAATTAGTTCTAATCTTTTACAACATTGTGAAGCTTCGAAAGAATTTAGGACTTTAGCTGATCAGTTATTTGATATAGCAGTACAACAATAAAAACTTAATTGTATATTTATGATTTTAATGAAAGGAACTTGTAATCAGATAAAGAAGTTACGATTAAGACTGAAGACCTGCAACTATAAAATAGTTAATTACATTTATATATTATTAAGTTTATGTATAGTATCATGAATTTGTAAATTTAGTAAATATCTTTATAATTTTTAATAAATGTTATTTTCTTTGATTCCCTTTGAAAGTGCATCCATGAAATAGAAATTTATAATCAGATAAGGGATACGGAGATACAGTGATGGGGTGTCAGGGACCCCGTTGACTCTGCATACCGACATGGCATCTGGGGTTTCAGGAACCCCGGAGTGCCGGTAGTGCCTTCTGCATACAGACCTGATATCATCGTGGGGTGTCAGGAACCCCAGTGACTCTGCGCGCCGACAAAATATCATCTTGGGGTATTGGGGAACCCGAAGCATCCGCGATACTCTGCATACCGACATTATGGCATTCGGGGTGTCAAGGACCCCGAACCTAAAATTGCGTATCTCGTGCATGCCTTGTGTAATCCTTGCATTCCTTGCGTATCCACTACATCCTTTGCGTGTCCCTTGCATCTTTTACGAATTTTTTTTTTTTTTTTTTTAACGTGGGGACATCTTGCATAAGACCCCCCGCCGTCCCCTGGGGGAGGGCAGCGGGGGAGTGTCGGATTCTTACCGACTAAAACCCCACGGCGACCTACTCGAACGTTAAGGGGGGTTCCGAGATCTTGTATATATTACACCGGAACATCCCCTGGCTTGCACATTCGTGTCCTTTCTCTGGAGAGCCTTAAAGCAGGCTTGCTTCACGACCGACACCGGGGGTCGCACCCGGTGCCGGCTTTATCCTGGGGGCCGCGTGCTATGACGCCCTGGGCCCCCACCCAGGTCGTCTGCGGCCCCTTATTCCTCACATGCCACCATCCCTGACATCTCATCTTTCCTTAAATCCTTCCATTCCTTATTCCCTGCATTCCCCACACTCCTAACAACTTTTCATCCTAGACATCTCTCCATCCCTTACATCCTTTCATCCCTCATATTCCCCCATCCCTTACATCCCTGCGTCCCTCACATCTCCATATGCCTTACATCCCTGTATTCTTTACACCTTGCCGTCCCTTACGCCCTTCAATCCTTTACATCTCTCCATCCCCTAAATGTCTGTTTCTCCTACAACCCTGCTTCCCTTACAGCCCTGCTTCCCACATATCACTCTATTCCGTACATTCTGCGGTCCCTTACATCCCTTTAACACTTTTACATCCCGGAAATCACGCTTTCGACGTCGAATCAGCGCCCTCTGGCGGCGGAAAAAGGAACTAAAGCTCGCAGAAATTTTGGCCCTCTAGCGGCAAAAATGCGAACTAAATTCTCGACGTCGAATCAGCGCCATCTGGTGGCGGAAAAAGGAACTAAATCATGCTACAATTTTGGCCCTCTAGCGGCAAAAATGCGAACTAAAATTTCGACGTCGAATCAGCGCCATCTGGTGGCGGAAAAAGGAACTAAATCATGCTACAATTTTGGCCCTCTAGCGGCAAAAATGCGAACTAAATTCTCGACGTCGAATCAGCGCCATCTGGTGGCGAAAAAAGGAACTAAATCATGCTACAATTTTGGCCCTCTAGCGGCAAAAATGCGAACTAAAATTTCGACCTCGAATCAGCGCCCTCTGGCGGGAAAAAAGGAACTAAATTTTACAAAAATTTAAATTTAAAATTATTTTTCACGAGACTTTACTTACCTTTATTTACCTTTACTTACCTTTACTTACCTTTACTGGAACCAGTGGCCATATGTATATTATTTATAATATATTTATAATAAGGGTTGATAGGATACAAGAGATGCAGGGAGAATTCAGGAGTGTAAGGGATACAGAGATATAAAGGGTACAGAGATGTAAGGGATGCCATCGGCATAAGGTATACATCGGTATAAGGAATGCCGGCATATACGAGATGCAGGAATATAGGGAATGTAGTGATATAAGGGATACAGGGATGTTAAGGATGCAGACATGTAAGGGATGCAGTGATAAAGGGTTGGGCCTTGGGAGGCGCTTAAAGACAAAAAAATAATAAATAACTGGGAAGGTTGAGCCGAGGCCCATGAAGAGGGATAAAATGATAAATGACTTAGGAGGGTGGTCCACGTGAGGACTTATACTTGTCCATACTTTTAAATCTCGCACTCTTTCCATACTTTTAAAGTCTGCTCATCTTTATCGCTTGAATCGGTGTATGTGTGTGCGTACGTGTGCACGTGTGTGTATGTGTTTGTGTGACCCCTTTTAGTCGCCTCTTACGACAGGCAGGGGATACCGTAGCCGTATTCTAAACCCCCCGAGCCACAGGAGGAGCTAAACACACCGATCTGATATCATATTGGAGTATTAGGGACCGCGTTGACTTTTTCTGCATACCGACATTATGGCATCCGGGGTTTCAGGGACCCCTGTAACTCTGCGCGCTGCCAAAATTTCATCTTGGGGCGTTGGGGGCCCCGAAGCTAAAATGTGCGACCCACAAACTTTTTATAGAAAAATTGAAACCTCCGTAACTTTTCACTCCGACCACTTTGATGCACAAATGCAACGGTTTTGAGCTAGTCTCAGCGAGACCTTTTTAACGACCTATAAAGCGTATCTCTAACCCTAGTAATTCTTAAGTTGAAAAGTGACACAGACGGACGTCTTTGCGTTTTATATATATAAGATAAGATAAGATATGAAGTTGTATCTTGAATATTAATTAACTCAATTTTTATCAAAATAATGTAATGTGTGTCATAGAAATAAACCTAATGATTACTACATAAAAACCTTTTGATGTAGTAGAATACAAAGAAAAGTTTGACATTTCTATCAGCTGATGGGATTCAATATGGCTACTCAGAAAACACGCTGTCTGTCTATGGTCGAAGGGACGCCAACAAATGATTGATATCGTATATAAAAATAACATTGTATAAAAAGATAGTGAAACTTTTTTAATTATCGCATTTCACAATGGCTGGCAGCGAAGAAGTATTAGAAGGATTCATTTGTCCAATATGTATGACAGATTTCAAAGCACCGTATCAATTGACTAAACATTTCGAAGATTTTCATAATGATGATCCAGAGATTTTGAAATCGCTTAAAGGTGTGAGCTTTACCTGTAACAAATTATTTGAAAACAATTTTCGTCAATGTATCAAAATTAATGTTAAAAAATAAAGTAATTCATGTATTTATGTTAATGAGTGCATTGACCTATTAAGATAATTCAAACTTCTATGTTTCTAGATCTTTTTGGCAAGGCTAAAAAGAAAATTTTAAAGCAAGATGAAATATCAGAATCATTTGCAGAAAACATATCGCATAAGAGGCAACGCAGTCCAGAAATTAATTGGGGACCTCAAGAAATAGGTATTCATATGTTACAAGTTTAATACATACAAAGCTTTCTTGCATTTGCATATGAACATGATTACTTAATTTTAGGCGAAATAAAATCACATACAAAGTACTTTAAGGAAATAAGAAACATGAGACTGGAACGATATTCTAGTGAAACAAACAAACTTTTGATAAGACTAGATAAATTATTAAATAATTTACCAAATGATCCAGTTGATAGAAAAGGTATAATTGTAATTGGCTACTTTTAAATCTAAGCGAATTATTATTCCCTTATCTTTATTATTCTTACCATAGTTCATGAACGTACCATTGTGCCATGGATAGATGAAAAGGATGTAAAATTATGTCCAACTTGCGCAAAGAGCTTTCATGTTGCAAGAAGGAAACATCATTGTAGACTATGCGGTGCTGTTATGTGCCACAGTTGTACAATATTTCTATCTTTACACGATGCAAGTGAGTAATTCTGAAATTAAAAAGCAATATATGTAGAAGAAAATTTCAATACATAAAATTCATTATTCCTTTCTAGAAAAAATGACAAGTCCTGTATCTGTACAAGATGATTTAGCGGTATCTCCTGTTTCTGAACGTCCAATTTCAGAACGGATAGTACGCGCTGGTATCGGTCTTACAAAGCTAGCTAGGTCACCGTCCAGTAGTAGTTTAAACAGTGTACTATCATTGGTTAATGATTCAACAGGTACTGAACAGCATTTTAGGATTTGTACACATTGTGCAAATCTGCTTGATGCACGAGAAAAACAGAAAGCAAAACATTTTGACAAACCAATTGTATGTCAGTTCTATGAAAAAATGAGATCATACATGGAAGAGGCTTCTCAACATGTCAAAATGTATAACAAAATGTGGGAATCCTTAAGGTATGTTATTCAATTATAAAATGAACATTTTTAACATTGTAACATCTACATATGATTTTATATTTTTTTAGCGAAGGAGAATCTACGTATAATCTAGAAGATGCTCAAACTTTAAGAGTTAAGATAGCGAAATTAGGAGAAAATATAGACTTGATTAGCAAAAGAATTTCTGTACTTGGAACAAAGTGTGTGGAAAGTCCTCCACAGGAACAAGAAGTACGACTGCATCACATGGTCAGAGTATCCGCAATGATATTTCTAAAGGAAGAATTACTAAGCGTGCAAGCTTTGCCTTCGCCAGAGAAATATGCAGAATTACAGAAGGAACGTCAGAAACGATTAGAAGCTAGAATAGCATATGAAAGACAATTAGAAGAAGAACAAAGGGAAAGGTCGAAAGAACAACGTAGAAGAGAAGGATGGAATACCGAGGTTCGACCTCCTGTAAAAGATAACAATCAAGATAAAGTAATAGTTCTTATTTTTACCTAAATAATATTTCACTTACATCGGTTTAAATAATTCATTAATCTTTCCATTAGCCGGCAGTGGTGTTGAACCAATCGCAAGGTTGGGGTCCTTCTAATGTTACACCTATAATGCCTCCTTCTATGGATCCAATAATCGAACAAATGAGCAATCTTCGAGCTTATATCAAGCAAGCTAGAGCCGATTGCAGATACGACGAAGTTGCAACGTTGGAGAGTAATCTTAAAGAACTTCAAAGCGCCTACTTTACTATGAAACAAAGTAATAATAGCGATGGATAGGTCGTAAACATATCTGCATTTTTTTTTTACTAGAGAATCCTGTATTTCTTATCAATTTCAATAAGACTTAATAAATCTCTCTATTGTATCACAAGTTTCGTTGCATCTGTTTTATGTATTACTGCACAGTGTGATATATTTTAAAAGTTCCTTTGCATTGATGAATTTAATTATATACATCGCCGTGATATTTCACAAAAAGTATACTACTGAATTATTATTGTACATAATAATGTAAGAAAGTATGTGGTTTATAAAATAATATTTATATTGAAATTAAATGTACAGAATTAAAAATATATTATACATATGTATATGTATATCCGATTTGCTATCACTTAAGCAGCTATTAATACTTTCACATTCTCATTAAATTTTAAATAAAATTGTATGTTTATGTATAATATACGATTACTCGAACGATATTTACAATTTTTTATGAAAAATATAATTTCAAACTAATTTATGAATAATTAAAGATGTTGTTTACCATTTAAAATAAAATAAAGTATACATCTCTTGAATACAATTAACTGGCTTATTTATTATATTCCAAAACCACAACTGGTAATTCGTGGGAACTTAACATATTCTGCTGTATGTTTTCATTGATTTTTATGCCAGAAGTGTTATCCTTGTTAGTTGTAGAATTTTTGTGAAGTTCGATGATACATTGAGGTAATTCAGTAGAAGTCATTTCGTATAATGTTTCACTTGTTTCATCTTTACTTATTGTTAAACTAGTATTTGACAAATTCGTACGATTATTTACAAAAATTGGAAGTTCATTAGAGAGCATTTCCCGATTGAATCTTGCTTGCTCTGTCTGTTCAAATTCACGTAAAGATATAGGTAATTCGCGCGATGACATTTCTTGGTTCCCAAAACCAGGATGTAAATTATTTGCATTAGGTATATTTAAAGGTAGTACTGATGGTACTGCTTCTAGACTCTGTTCCGTCTCGAATTTTATCAAGTCAGAAACCTCTTTACTCGATGATACTTCTATCGGTTTCTGTTGAAGACCAATTTCTCCATTTTCTTTATTATGTTTCTCTTTTATAGAAATTAATTTTGTAGACTGCATATTTCTTTCTAAAGAACTATTATTCATCTGTTTATCCATTGCACGAGGATTGATGTCTTTATTGTCAATATTGTTAGAAGGTAGTTGGAATGTACAAATTTCATGTAATTCTTCTTCTTCTTCTTCTTCTTCTTCTTCTTCTTCTTCTTCTTCTTCTAATTGTCTTTTTATATCTTCATGTGAAATATTCACAGGGGCTGCAGGTCCATATGTTGGGCGTTTTGGAGGTTCCACTATACAATAAAGAAAAAAGGAAATAGTTAAATATAATATCTTAATAGTTATAATTTGATTCATTATACCTTTTAGTATATCCTCAGCTATATAATCGGCAGCTCTTAACAAATCTACTTTTGTCAAAAGATTTAACAAAGTACCCAACGTTGGTCTCTTCTTACCCATTGTTCCCCATTCTGATAAAAATATTTCAGCTGCATTTCTTTTCTGTTGTTGTGCGGCTTGCTCAATTAAACTATAAGAATGTAAGTTGTACAGATGTAAAAATGCATTATTCTGTTTCAACTTATTTAATTAAATAATTTTATAGAATTACCTAAAATGTTCAGAAGTAAATTTTGGAAGATCGGATGTTTCATCTTTTGGTACAATTGCCATTAATTTTTTCCATGAATCTGATAGATTTAATATCTGTCCAAGCGTACACAATTCTCGAACCCTTAATTTCCGCAATTCGGTGTCCGAACAGATTGTATCCTGTGACATTCTTTTACTATTTTATATACTGTGTAATTATTATTCCGTTTCCAATAATAATTAATACCTCAGATAAAAATTTATTCATCACTGCAACAAGACTGCATATGTATCCTTTTAAATACCTAACTGTACCTAACGCAACGTCTAACCTATATAATGCAAGTTGACGGGATGGCGTCGAGCGTCGAGGCCGAACTTCGAATTCCGCGTCGGTAAAACAGTAAACGTTTCATCGAAAATTAGGCCGAACAGAAACTGATTTAAGCGCCACCTCAATTATCGCATGCTATCAACCCTATCAACTAACGGCATGCTATACTACGTCATCTTTCGCATACACCTAAATAACACGTGTATGCTACGATAGCTATATGTATAAGTACATAATTAAACAATACTGACCATGCATTCATTATTATTAATTTTCGTTCCGTAAAATTGTAGTTGCAATGTGATACACTTCAGAATCTGAAAGGCATAGTTCCTGAAAAATATGTAACAGAGATTAAATAGAAAAGAAAGCATAAATTTTGACTAATTTAATTAGTCATCAAATAATAACGATTGCCCAGTTCTCACCACGAGGAGGTTGCTGTGGTTTGGAGACCCTCCATTTATGGAAATTTTTACTTTCATTCAATAATGAATTCCTCTCGAAAATTGTTCTAAGAAAAATATTTGTTAGTCAACGTAGCGAATTTCTATCAAATGAAAAGCAGAAATTATGTGTTCTGTGGACAAGAGCGAGATCTGTCTCTGCTTGAAATATCTTCGCCAGGGTTGATTTCTTTCTACCATTGCGTATCAAACAACTTCGTTCTTTCTAAATTCCATATTTTGTGATTTTCTTTTTATTTTATTTTTAACCGACTTCGAAAAGAAGGAGGTAATTAGTCATTTGTAATTAGTCAAAAATCATACAAGTTTCTTTTTCAGGAACTATAAAATTACTATGGTTATACGTTCTATATGGTAATATTGCAATCCCGAAAATACTTTTCTGAATTTAAACTATTGTTTCCCAATTAAAAAATATATAAATCTTTTTATCGTAGCTCTTAGCTTGATATCGCTTTCTAAAAGTTATCTTTAGAAAACGATATCAATTACCAGGTCACACCACATGGAGGTGGCTACGTTAGTGACCCACCCTAAAATCATAAGAACGTGAAACCATTCAAAACATACAACATAAAATAAAAATTTAAACAATACAATCTTGAAATAGAAAATAAAATTAACATCCTAATATCAGAAAGAATTGAGAAAATAATAATAATTTAACAATAAAATGCTGAAATAAAAAATATAATTAACATCATAATTTCGGTAACAATTAACAAAATAACAATTGAACAATAAAATGCTGTAATAGAAAAGATGATTATTATATACACGAGGAGAATAATTTCCTGAAATAAAATAGTGACCTCCCTAAAATCACAAAACCCCTCAAAACAAACAACATAAAACTTTCAACAATAAAATGCTGAAATAGAAAATATAATTAACATCATAATTTCAGTAACAATTAACAAAATAACAATTGAACAACAAAATGCTGTAATAGAAAAGATGATTATTATATACACGAGGAGAATAATTTCCTGAAATAAAATAGTGACCTCCCTAAAATCACAAAACCCCCCAAAACAAACAAAATAACAATTCTACAATAAAATGCTGAAATAGAAAATATAATTAATATCATAATTTCAGTAACAATTAACAAAATAACAATTCAACAATAAAATGCTGAAATAGAAAATATAATTAATATCATAATTTCAGTAACAATTAACAAAATAACAATTGAACAACAAAATGCTGTAATAGAAAAGATGATTATTATATACACGAGGAGAATAATTTCCTGAAATAAAATAGTGACCTCCCTAAAATCACAAAATCCCCCAAAACAAACAAAATAACAATTCTACAATAAAATGCTGAAATAGAAAATATAATTAATATCATAATTTCAGTAACAATTAACAAAATAACAATTCAACAATAAAATGCTGAAATAGAAAATATAATTAACATCATAATTTCGATTACAATTGAAATGAAAAATGCAGAGAACAGAAAATATAATTACCATTACAATCTCAGAGATATTTAATAAAATGAGAACTCACCCAGGCTATGTTTTAAATAAATTGAGCCTATTTAAAATGAGAACATGAAATATAATAGATGGGCAAATTAATAAGAAAAGAATAATTTATTTCAATAAAGTAATAAAGAAAAAGGAGATAGGGGAAATAAAAACGCGAGTTGACCATTCAACGAGCTGGCTGTTGAACTCGTAAAACTTCGAATTTAATATGTTCTCGACGATATGTGCAAAAGGATCATACAAAAAAAAACTAAAAAATGAAAACACAAATTAGCGAGCATAGTGACAGAATGACTGTCCATCCGAAGATGGAGAGCCATTAGTAGTTCCCCTCTTCTGGGCAAATTTTGCCGGGGCTCTTCAGCATATAGCCTCTTCTTTCTTCGGCAATAGCCTCACAAAAATCACTCGCGAAAATTTTACGTTTGCTCAGACATTTGTAAAAACGTAACACGTAAAGGAGCAACGATCCCTTGAATCGCTACTCGCATACCTGCACAATTTTTTCAAATGTCCAAGCACAAAACACTTTTTAATTTCACTTCACTGCACTTTCACTTTAATACTTCATTTTTGTAATCGGGTCTAGCACCACGACTACGACTTACAAACTAATAAGGCTTGGCCTTGAAAAAATCAAGAGAGAATGCTAAATTAATTAATTGATAAATTAATTAAATTGCATTTTCATCTTTTCTCTTGATTTTTGGTTTCCCAACCCCAGATACAAGCTTCTCACGTATTAGAGGAGAATACGAAGAGAAACATGAAAGCTTGCTCTGGCCCTGCCTACTTAGAAACTAAACTCAATCACACCAGAAGTAAACTACCTGCCTGCCTATCGCTATATTTAAAAAAGGGCAAAAATCATTCTCACAAAAATTCACTCCACGGTTCTCATACAACCACCCGGGTGCAAAAATGCCTACACCTAGGGAGAACGTCCCGGGACGCCTCCGACACCCGAGTTCAATTCAACTTTCACACTCTAATAAAATCATACCTTTTTGCTGAAATCAACTGACAAATAATAGTGAACATTACGCTAAAGTAACACATCCCATTTTCGTGTTTTATTGAATATCTAATGTAAAATTTTTCAATTTATTCTTGATAAGTATTTTGTAATGTAATAACTTAAGATTGTTAATAAACGATACAAATCCCACATCCTAACCACACACACACATGTGGAACTTATATCGTGGTTCTCTATTAGTTCACTACTTTTGTCAATCGCCAAAATGTATTACACTTAAAACTAAACCTTGTTCACCGCCCTCCACCCACGCGAGTACATCTAAGTACCCGAATGAGCTTTGGGCATAAAAATGAACAAGGCCAAAGGTATTTTCACCTACCAGTTTTCTTCATGTGTGCTGAAATGCCTAAGCTAAAACGTATAATTAGCAAAAACTAAAGATGATATTCTCACTTTATTAAAAGTAAGAATATCGGCGAAATTTCACGGCTTCGATTTAGTATATGGGCAGGTCCCCCCAGGGGGGTGGAGTATATAGTCGGATAGCTTGGAGGATGACCGCGAAAGAAAGACAGAGTGATTGGGGGTAAAAGGATACGCGTAACGAGGTGTGAGGTCAGTCGAAGACGAGAGCGAATGGAGAAGATAGCGAGGAAATAAACTAGACTATTTTAATAAAAGTGACTCGACTTTGCAAATATAAAGCTTGAAGAGCAAATACAGAAAAGGAAAATTGAGCAACTATGACACAAAACATGGTGCACTGCTAATATCAGCTGGCAACGGAGGTTCTTAGGCCCCCTGAACTTGCGTTCGACGCTACATACCACCCACCCCGCCTGGACGTCGTAACGCCAGGACAGGATGCACCCCTTCGCTAAGAGCGCTACCCGCCCGTCCAACACGTTGCATCCAACGGTGTCAGATTGACGGACGCTCATAGTATAGACAAAAGGACTACAGTTTAGAATATGGTAACATATTTTCATATGTTCCGTATTCTAAAGCTGCGCCTGCAAAGGCCTAGTAATGCATGGGTTTGTCTCCCATGAGATGGTGTTTCACGGTCTTATGCCGCGGAATCCTTGTAACTAATTTGATTAAATAAATAAAATATTGGATTGAGTTTAAAAACCAAAAGGATTCCCACCGAATACTAGTCAGTGCATTGTCATATTTACTCACGCGTTGGAAATTTTTCGCAACACTAATTAAAATAGAAAATCCTGATCTAAAAACATGACTAGTACGTGAACATCGAACGGGCTAATATTTCACTATACTGGGGTATGCGGGTGGATAAATGATTATGTGATAGAGTTCGTGAGGCTGAAGTGTGAATGATGAATGTTTAGAGTCGAGAATCGTGAACGTGACAGAATGAAGTTGAAGTATGAACGAAGAGCTTTCTACAATGCTTGAAGAGCAAATACTGAAAAGCAAAATAGAGCAAGTATGACGCTAACATGGTGCACTTCTAATATAGGGCTGGCAAGGGAGGTTCTTAGGCCCCCTGAACTTGCGTTCGACGCTACCACCACCCACCCCGCCTAGGATAGGATGCACCCCTTCGCTAAGAGCGCTACCCGCCCGTCCAACACGTTGCATCCAACGTGTCAGATTGGCGGACGCCCATAGTATAGACAAAAGGCTGCAGTTTACAATATGTAACATATGGTCGTGCGCCACATTCTAAAGCTGCGCCTGCAAAGGCCTAGTAATGCATGGTTTTATCTCCCATGAGATGGTTTCACGGTCTTATGCCGCGGAATCCTTGTAACTAATTTGATTAATTAAATAAAACATTGTGTTTAAAAACCAAAAGGATTCCCACCCTATACTCGTAAGTGCATCGTCATATTTACTCTCGCGTTATTTTTCGCAACACTAATTAAAATAGAAAATCCTGATCTAGCAACATGACTAAAGGGGAGCTTTAAATTATGCTTGAAGAGCAAATATTAAAAAGCAAAATTAAGCAAATATGACTCCACATGCGTCCACTGCTAATATCAGCTGGCAACGAAGGTTCTTAGGCCCCCTAGTTCATACGCCAGACGCTACATACCACCCATCCCGCCTGTTTAAGGCACCTGGCCGTAATGGCACCTGGCCATTAAGGCAGGATGCACCCCTTCGCTAATAGCGCTACCCACCCATCGAACACGTTGCATCCAACGTGTCCGAGTGGTGGACGCTAATAGTATAGGCAAAAGGACTTTAAGACAGCTTAGCGTATGGAGTGCGACATACTTAAATGTCCCGTACTCTATGGCTGTGCCTGCAAAGGCCTAGTAATGCATGGTTTTATCTCCCATGAGGTGGTGTTCACGGTCTTATGCCGCGGAATCCTTGTAACTAATTTTATCACATAAAAACCAAAAGGATTCCCACCGAATACTAGTCAGTGTATAGTCATATTTACTTTCGCGTTGGAAATTTTTCGCAACACTAATTAAAATAGAAAATCCTAATCTAGAAACATGTCTGGTACATTAATATCTAACGGGGTAATATTTCACTACACAAAGGTATGCAGGTGGATAAATGGTTATGAGACAGAGTTCGTGAGGTCGAGAACCATGAACGTGACAGAATGAATTTCAAGTTCGAAAAGGGAACTTTATACAATGCTTGAAGAGCAAATACTGAAAAACAAAATTGAGCAACTATGACACTAACATGGTGCACTGCTAATATCAGCTGGCAACGGAGGTTCTTAGGCCCCCTGAACTTGCGCTCGACGCTACATACCACCCACCCCGCCTGGACGTCGTAACGCCAGGACAGGATGCACCCCTTCGCTAAGAGCGCTACCCGCCCGTCCAACACGTTGCATCCAACGGTGTCAGATTGACGGACGCCCATAGTATAGACAAAAGGACTACAGTTTAAAATATGGTAACATATTTTCATATGTTCCGTATTCTAAAGCTGCGCCTGCAAAGGCCTAGTAATGCATGGGTTTATCTCCCATGAGATGGTGTTTCACGGTCTTATGCCGCGGAATCCTTGTAACTAATTTGATTAAATAAATAAAATATTGGATTGAGTTTAAAAACCAAAAGGATTCCCACCGAATACTAGTCAGTGCATTGTCATATTTACTCTCGCGTTGGAAATTTTTCGCAACACTAATTAAAATAGAAAATCTAACGGGCTAATATTTCACTATACTGAGGTATGCGGGTGGATAAATGATTATGTGATAGAGTTCGTGAGGCTGAAGTGTGAATGATGAGTGTTTAGGGTCGAGAACCATGAACGTGACAGAATGAATTTCAAGTACGAAAGAAGAGCTAATACTGAAAAGCAAAATAGAGCAACTATGACGCAAAAATGGTGCACTTCTAATATCAGCTGGCAACGGAGGTTCTTAGGCCCCCTGAACTTACGCTCGACGCTACATACCACCCACCCCGCCTAGAACAGGGTGCACCCCTTCGCTAAGAGCGCTACCCGCCCGTCCAACACGTTGCATCCAACGGTGTCAGATTGACGGACGCCCATAGTATAGACAAAAGGCAGCAGTTTATCAAATGGAAGATTTGGTACTCCGCCACATTCTAAATCTGCGCCTGCAAAGGCCTAGTAATGCATGGTTTTATCTCCCATGAGATGGTGTTCACGGTCTTATGCCGCGGAATCCTTGTAACTAATTTGATTAATTAAATAAAACATTGAATTTAAAAAGCAAAAGGATTCCCACCGAATACTAGTAAGTGCATCGTCATAGTTACTCTCGCGCTGGAAATTTTTCGCAACACTAATTAAAATAGAAAATCCTGATCTAGCAACATGACTAAAGGGGAGCTTTAAATTATGCTTGAAGAGCAAATATTGATAAGCAAAATTGAACAAATATGACTCAAACATGCGTCCACTGCTAATATCAGCTGGCAACGGAGGTTCTTAGGCCCCCTGAACTTGCGCTCGACGCTACATACCACCCACCCCGCCTGGACGTCGTAACGCCAGGACAGGGTGCACCCCTTCGCTAAGAGCGCTACCCGCCCGTCCAACACGTTGCATCCAACGGTGTCAGATTGACGGACGCCCATAGTATAGACAAAAGGACTACAGTTTAGAATATGGTAACATATTTTCATATGTTCCATATTCCAAAGCTGCGCCTGCAAAGGCCTAGTAATGCATGGGTTTGTCTCCCATGAGATGGTGTTTCACGGTCTTATGCCGCGGAATCCTTGTAACTAATTTGATTAAATAAATAAAATATTGGATTGAGTTTAAAAACCAAAAGGATTCCCACCGAATACTAGTCAGTGTATAGTCATATTTACTCTCGCGTTGGAAATTTTTCGCAACACTAATTAAAATAGAAAATCCTGATCTAGAGACATGACTGGTACATTAATATCTAACGGGGTAATATTTCACTACACAAAGGTATGCAGGTGGATAAATGATTATGTGATAGAGTTCGTGAGGCTGAAGTGCACATGATGAGTATTTAGGGTCGAGAATCGTAAACGTGACAAAATGAATATCAAGTACGAAAGGGGAGCTTTAAACTATGCTTGAAGAGCAAATACTAAAAAGCAATATTGGGCAACTATGACGTAAAACATGGTGCACTGCTAATATCAGCTGGCAACGAAGGTTCTTAGGCCCCCTAGTTCATACGCCAGACGCTACATACCACCCACCCCGCCTGGACGTCGTAACGCCAGGACAGGATGCACCCCTTCGCTAAGAGCGCTACCCGCCCGTCCAACACGTTGCATCCAACGGTGTCAGATTGACGGACGCCCATAGTATAGACAAAAGGACTACAGTTTAGAATATGGTAACATATTTTCATATGTTCCGTATTCTAAAGCTGCGCCTACAAAGGCCTAGTAATGCATGGGTTTATCTCCCATGAGATGGTGTTTCACGGTCTTATGCCGCGGAATCCTTGTAACTAATTTTATTAAATAAATAATACATTGGATTGAATTTAAAAACCAAAAGGATTCCCACCGAATACTAGTCAGTGCATTGTCATAGTTACCCCCGCGCTGTAAATTTTTCGCAACACTAATAAATCTGAAAATCCCACCCCCCTGTGGGGGCCAGCCCATATAATAACCTGATGCCAATTTCACGAATAAAATCGGAAAAACGTTTCAATTTCAAGAGTGATTTCCTTATCAAAGTAAGTAGTTGGAGTAATTAAAAGTATTCATGCTTATTACTTTGATATTGAAATCTGCTCATCGCGAAATAAATTCTTGTACATATAAAAAAGAAAGTGTATTGTGAAATCGGAGGGTCATCCGACTTCTCTACATTTTTAAACTCGAAATTTATATGTATATGTAAATATGTACAAGAAAACCCTATCCTGAGCTAAGGCATAAAATACACAAAAAAACAATTTGCACGATTATCATTGTATAAAATGATACAGTGATATTCGTGGGTCACTATGCTCGCTCAAAAAATAAAAATTACAACCAATTCCCGTGTCGCTACGGACCATTCGTCCTACGACATGATAGAAACCGGAGGAACTTTAAAGCATGCGACTCACCGATCGTTGACTTGCACCACTGCACTCGCCACGCATTTTAGATTGATCCATAGCTCGTCTGTTGGCTCGTCAAAGAAACTGTACACCCACTGGCAAAGCACTCATCTGAAAGCATAAAAATCACGATTCTTGAACGATATACGTTTTCTCTCAATTTGTTGTAGTTAATATGCTAATACATAGGATAATTCAAAAATATGCATGCAAAACTATATTGGAATAACTACACTATAAAACATGGTAAAACACATGCAAATACATCCCAAAACACATGAAGATCAAAACCATAGAACACCATAAAATAGTTGCAAAATTATAGTAAAACAGATAGGGTACCACTCCATAAAACCCACTAATAAATCCGTATAAATATGCCAAAACACATAGGGTACCACTCCATAAAACCCACTAATAAATCCGTAAATATATGCCAAAGCACATAGGAAACCACACCATAAAACACAATAAAGCACATGCAGATACATGGGGTACCACACCACACTAATGCACTTGTATAAAAAAGTTAAAACACATGGGTGACCACGCCATAAAACGCACTAATATATCCGTATAAATGTTCCAAAATACATGGGAAACACTATAGGAAACACCATAGGCACACACAATAACACTTGTGGTAACACACTGATAAATCCATGCACGAATATCCATGGTGTCAACCCGTACCGGTATATGTTTGACAGCTTGATCCGTATCTTCTGGCGGTCGCGATAAGACTGATTAGATTTGACCTCCCTCTAGGTCGCGCTTGTACCGGCGCTGCGCGCGCAATCAAACGTGACGTTTCGCTTCACCGGTTCCGCGGCCGGCTACATTTAACTATTTCTATCTGATATTTGTTAATATTTGTTTAATTATTATTTTATATTTTACAATTGTTTATTAATCAAATTATTGTTAAATCTGTTTAAATTGTTTATTTCTTTATATTTCCGTGTGGGTATATTGCAAAATTTTGTTTAATTATTCTATTAAAAATTATTTAATTATTATTTTTAATTTTACAATTGTTGATTGATCAAATGATTGTTATATCTATTTAAATTGTTTATTTCTTTAATTTTCGCGTGGGTATATTGCAAAATTTTGTTTAATTATTCTATTAAAAATTATTTAATTATTATTTTTAATTTTACAATTGTTTATTAATCAAATGATTGTTATATCTATTTAAATTGTTTATTTCTTTAATTTTCGCGTGGGTATATTGCAAAATTTTGTTTAATTATTCTATTAAAAATTATTTAATTATTATTTTTAATTTTACAATTGTTTATTAATCAAACGAACGAACTGCGCCCTACAGAATGAACGAGAAACTAAACTTCTGGTCTGTTTTACCTTGTTGACGTCTTTCGCGAATGAACAATCAACGAAATCGTAGTTTTCAAATTACGTCTACCTGGAGACTTGTACATCATCCCTTGGGTACTCGTTTTATTCTATCCGACCCAAAGAATATCAGTCTGGTCCCTATTTGGACATACGATTCACAGAAATGTTTATATTACGAATAAATCAATGCAGGTGAATCCGATCCGCCATTTTCTTGGCCGTTGACAGACAGCAATTTCAATATTTTATAAGTTTTTGACAATTTGGATAATATAAGGACCAGACAAATATTCTTTAGAACCTCCTGAACACGTCCCTCAAATTTTTTTATATTCTGTTTAGAAATGAGGACGTAATTTGAAAACTCGCGTTTAGGGATTTCTCTAGGGACTGTCGGTAAAGTTTTCGACGCTCGCATCACCTTAATTATAAATTAATTACATAATTTAACTTCAACTGAAAAGGCACAAATCTGACTCTCTTTAATTCTATTTGTTTTTAAATTAATAATTAATAAAATAATTGCTTGATAAACTTGTGTTATCGATCGGTAACTTGTTGAGAAGTTTCCGCCGTTTTTGCTTAGATGGCGCTGGGATGGAATTTTAAAAATACTTGATTTATGGCGGTCTTTTCAAAACGCAAGTTTATCAAGCAATTATTTTATTAATTATTCGGTCTTGCACTAATTTAAAAACAAATAGAATTAAAGAGAGTCAAAATTGTTTTATTTCAGTTGTAAGTGCGAGATGTCGTAGTATTAGTAGGACTGACATAAAATCCTCATTAGGTAATAGCAACTGATGCCAACAGAAGTACAAAAAAGTTACAGAAAGTTGATAAATCATTCTAAACTGTTCAACTTTGACAACTAATATTTTAGAATAGAATTTGATGATACTTTAAATTTAAGATAAAACTGAATAGATCTAAATAATAACTGTATAAGAATGGAAATAATGAAAACTAAATGTCAACTTTGTTAGTGTTAAAGTTGTTTATACCGCAGTGCGGAAACTTACACGTTGCTTTAGTATTAATAAATAGCTTGTAAGAAGAGATTAATGTTGTAAAATGAAATCAATTTGACTTTGTTTCTATCCTGTTAAAGATAAATAATTTTAATAATGTACATAATATACTTCTGTATAAGTTTGATACTTAGCGTGTCATCGGTGGTTCAGGGGGTTAGTACAGCCATAAGTTTATAATAATTCGTAGTTTGTCATGTATTAACAAATTTTATCACAATTTCAGAGTGAATTAGACTATGATGGATGGCTGCACCTAAGATTATGGCATGCGTTCAATGATGAACCAGAACCCATTTTCATAGAACGTGGAAATGTCACAATATCTAGTGTACGAAGTGGTGCATCTGTTATTGGGCAAAACGGATTATTGCATTTACATATAAATGAGTTGAAAAACCTTGCCAAAAATGATGGGAAGTATAGACTCAAAGCAGTAGCCCGTACCTCATCTGGAAATGAAATAACATTTTTAACTTCTGTACCAGCGGTAATTGCACTTCCTTCATCATTAATAACTGCTACATTTTATAAATAACATCTGTATTTCTATTCATTTCTACAGTGTTATCTTCTCGGTTCTGATCTTGAAGACGTAATAACAGTTTGGCTGGATAGTGCAGCCGAACCAATAGTTGTAAGCCTTTCCTCGCCTGGCCCATGTAGTACAGAGAGTCCATTTACAAACATGTGGACAACTAACGTTGTTGTTAAATATCCTGATGGTGGTCCAGTTCCAGACACTGCTACGTACATTCAGAAACTTGAGCGCGAAAGAGAAGCAAGAGAAAGAGGAGAAGCTAAAGATAACAGATCTTTCCTTGCAAGATACGTAAGTTCTTTGTTTCGAACAACATTCATATTTTTATTCTCCAATTACATATCATCGTATGCTTGTTTCAGTGGATGTACATTGTTCCTGCATTAATCTTTGTTGTTCTGTCATCTGCAACGAATCCTGAAGCCGGAGGAGCAGGAGGTGGTAGTGGCCAGAGACAGTGAGGAGACCGTATCATTACATCTGTGGGTGCGGGTATTTCTCGAAGAGTGTTCGTGCGCGGATCGTTTATTTATAAAATATAATAACATAATATCATAATAACAATTGTAACAATCATAATTACATCTCCTGAATAAACTCAATGATTTAAGTAAAATTCTTCGTTCATTTACATTTCTACTTAACCATTTTGATATTCTATATAAAAACATAAAAATCTATATTGATGTGTTACTACTTTGCCTCTCTTTGAATACTAACAGCTGTAACTATGCACCATCAATATGTATAGTTTAATACAGAAGATAAGGTTCACAGGTGTAACAGGGATCAATAATCCACCCCCAATGAGCAAACCATAGCCTGTTAGCACTATGCATTAGAATATGTGTAAACAAGTATGCCAGTTTAAAAATGGCAGCGTTTTCTCTGAATATCGAGAAACACGTGGAGCCTGGCCTTGTCACTTGCGGCAAGTTTGACGGTTCCCATGCATGTTTAGCGGTGGCTACTTTTGGCGGGAACATTTTGGTGCACAGTCCTCACAGGCAGCCGCAAATAACCGGTCATGATCATGAGCAAACTGACAGGAAATTATCTTGGAGTGGAGAGTTGGCTGAACTTCAAATTGGTACCAAGGTGAAATTAAATATTTTTCTCACCTGATCCAAGATTAAATTTAAAATATTTCTATTAGATTACTGCACTTTGTACTGGTCGACTTGGCGAAGATGAAAGGGATATCCTCTTAATTGGGACCGTCACTCATGTTCTTGCTTATCACATTGAAGACAACTCTGACATCTTCTATAAAGAGGTACCTTGGATCATTCTAAGCTTATCAAGAAGAAGATACTTAACTATTTCTTTCTCCAGATGTCTGATGGGGCAAAATGCATACTCATTGGAAAATTAAGCTGGTTATCAAATCAGGTTGCAATAGTGGGTGGAAATTGTTCAGTGACCATCTTGGACTCGCAGGGTGCAGAGATATTCTGGACAGTTGTAGGAGGTGTGGTCAGCTCTCTGGCAGTCTTTGACTTCAACGGGGACAATGAGAATGAGGTAAAACTAATCAAAACTTCCTTCTATGAATTATTCCTTAATGCATACTGAAATCATTGTTGAAAGCTGATCACTGGCACGGAAGACTTTGAAATAAAAGTGCACAAACAGAGTAGTGTACTATGGGAGGTCAAGGAAACAGCCCCTATTACCAGCTTAACAGCTATCCCTAATCGAAGATTCGTTTATTCCGTCGGAAATGGAACTCTGGGCGTCTACGAAATGTCCCAGAGGCTCTGGCGTGTTAAGGTCGGTCTGAACAAAGGAATAAAAATAGATGAGCAGAAGGTTCGATGCGATGAATTTTTCAGTCGAAGCACAGGGTGGTGGTTACGCGTAGCTTCGACGTTAATGGGGATGGCACTCCGGAAGTCATAACCGGCTGGAATAATGGAAAAGTGGACGCCAGGTCGTCCGACAGTGGAGAAGTAATTTTTAAAATCCAATTATCAGCTGGGGTCGCTGGAATCGTGGAGGCCGATTACAGGAGGCTAGGCAAGCCTGACCTGGTGGTAGTATCTACAACTGGAGAAGGTAAAACATCATTTTCCTGTGACACTATGATATTCCTTTCAGTCTTAATTATTTAATGAAGTATCTTTTTAATTATGAAGAGAAAGAATTGGAACATTCAGTTGATTCAAAGTTGATTTTAGTTAGAGGCTACAGTTCCAGTTCCACGATGGACACTCCAGAACCTGGTGAAGCTATGCGAGAACTGTTAGCCAGGAAACAGGTGTTGCAGATGGAACTCAGGCAAAGGGCCTCATCTGTTCCCAACATGTACCATGGGACCAAATTGGCTGTCAGTTTAATGACGTCTAGAGGTGCTGCACGTGTGTCCCTTGCCTCTGGACCTGGACTCTTGGTCAGTCAATCAACTGATTCATAAAATTGTTTTTTACTATTTATCCTTTAACTTCAATTACTTTCAGATTCATTGTGCCATAGTATTTACTGAGGGAGTGTTCGAAGGTGAAACCCTGGTTGTCCATCCCAGCAAACCAAGAGGAGAGCTGGAAATAGAACTCCATCCAGCGAAGAACACTCCTGTGGACATGCATGTGAAGGTCTGCGTAGGTCCAGCTGGAGCAGATTTGCTGCAGGTATGAAATACAAGTCAGCGTTGAATAGAATACTCACTGTTGGAATATTTCCTCATTCTTATTTAACTGATAGGTGTTTGAGATGACCCGTCAGCTGCCTAGGTTCTGCATGTACGAAGTCATAGAGCATCCTGAGCAAATTGCTGATGACTTTAAAGAGAATGTAGTCACAGCTGAGGTATATTAATGGATGGAACATGGACTAGTAGACAATGATGCTTTTCTATACATCATTTTACTGAAAAGAGGATGATTTTTTAATACTTCTGCTTGTTCAGCTTGCAGAGAGACCTCAGAGGATCGCTCTATGGTTGAACCAGTGCCTCATCCTACCGGAAGAGTTTGAAATAAAAGAAGACGATACGAACAATGGAGGCATTGAACTGTGGCTTCGTGGGATGAGGGACGACACGGTCCATTGTTTCCTAGCAAACTCCACTGGTAAAGTGACCATTCATACAGAGGATTCTGCGTTTGCTGGCGACATTATTCAATCGCTAGCCATGTATTTGGGTCTAAGAGAGCTTTCCTCCGAGGTCACGTTTCCGGCTGAAGAGAAGAAGCTTCTGAACGCATTGGAACGTGTCAGAGGTGAACGAAATTCCATTCCCTAAGTTTCTAAATAAATTTTCATCATCAGTAATCTGAATCATCTTGCTATAGAACTGAAGGAGATCGATGCCAAACTGCAAGCAGAGGCAGCGAGCGAGACTACGTTGCTGAAGAATATTATAATTCGATTGGAAGATGCAAGAATTCTTGAGAACGTCGAAGAAATGAGAAGAAGATTAGTGCAATTGAAGAATGTTAATGCGGATTTGATAAGAGAGCACGAAATCAGGATGAAGAGTTATCGAGAGCTCACAATGAACTTGAAGGAGTTGAACCTTGGAGTACAACGTGCAGCTAGATTAAGAGGTAGCCTTTGAAATAAATTTCTATCGGAGGATGATATAATCTTTGAATCTATTTTCAGTTGGGAAAAGTTCCTCGAGCACGGTGGCTCGTTGCAGGGCGGCTATTCAAGATGAAAATCCAAAGGCACTCACAGTGGCAATAAGACACGGTTGAATTATACAACGATTGCGCTTTTTTTATTATTGACACTTCACGTTAATAAATACTGTTTTATAATAAATTTTAGTTATTATTCTAAAAGAAATTTGAAACCCAAGCGATCTCAGCAGGGCCGGTCCTGAGATTTCGGGGGTTCCCGAAATTAAATAAAATTAACATTAAAGCTTGTATAACTAATTTAGATTACTCTTCTTGAATTCTTAGACGCAAAATCGTCTTATGGGGGCCCTGGACCTTGCGGGGCCCTAGGGGCCCTCCTAGTCTGCCTAGGCCCAGGGTCGGCCCTGGGTCCCAGGCACCCCTAGCGGGTTTGAAACCCTTCGGATCAGATTTCTATTGAACTGAAATATACCAATCTTCAATAAATACATTCTAGTACTATAAATCGCCGATTCAATGAGTAGTTCCTCGCACGGAGATACTGAATCTCCTCTTGAGCGGAACAGGAGAGGGTCGTCGGAGAGCGTTCAAAGTACTGTCAGTGGATGCCCTCACCCTGAAGGAGCTTCCCTGCTGTCCAGAATTACCGGGCAATTCCGTCAACAGCTTGGAGATGTCGGTAAAAACGGCCATGACCTGTCGAATAAAAATAATCGGGCCAGTCTGTTGCTATCGTTACATAACCTATATGTGCGATTATCTATTCAGCCACCGTGCCGAGTATTTTTCTCTTTCTCTCGCATTATCACAATACCGTTTCTTTTTTTTTACGTATCGGACACGTGTACGGTGTTATCGATATAAATTTTTATTCAACCCTTTCGAATCGAATCGAATATTTCTGTCGGCAATCGGGAGGTGAACAGCGAATGAAACGAATCGGGGAGAGCACGATCGTAGGAAAAAGGAAAAGGAACGCGATAGATAAAGTGCTCGAGATTCGAGCAGACGGTGTCTGCGGATTATAATTAATTGTGAAACAAATTTTTAATTGCGGCCACATTACGATACCCTTGATAAGCAGGGACGATCATGTCCGATGCTGGTGTATCTCTCAGCCAGCTCGGTCGCGATACAGATTTTGTTTACCACTTCTCGATCACGCGTAAACGCCATGACCGATTTCCCGGTGAAGTAAACAATCGCTTTAGAAAAATAACCGGACCGACGATTAAATCGATCGTGCATCGGATCGGGTATTGTCGATTCGCCAAATTGCCCTCTTCCGCGTTCGGAATAAGACTTCCGGTGATGATTATCTCGATCGGGCTCGCCAGACGTCTTGGTCGATCAATGACGTAGTACTACGTCAATCGGCTCTCTGTATCGTTTGCCCATGATATACCGATGATCCGTGAATTTCGCTCGATAAAAGCAATTCGCGTTCGATAAAACGATCGGTTTGTTTGTAAATTTTACTCGCACGTAGTACTACGTTCGTCGGGTCCGGAGAATTTTCGAAGATAGCCGACGAGTTGTTTGCATGTTAACCGTGTTTACGAACGATGCGACGAGTCGAAAATATCAGAATGTAAACAACGTAGTACTACGTTGTATGCAATGACAGGAATTTTTGAGTAGAAACGTTGGAGAGATTTTTGTACCCTTAAAACTTTCGTAATCGATAACACTTTGCTATCTGTCTGTCTTCTCGGACGTTACAAAACTAAACACGTAGTACTACGTCACTTTTTTTGAGTAGAACTTTGTGGAAGCGTTCGATGGATCTTTTCGCAATTGATTGTATAATCGAGAAATAGGGTAAAATGAAACACGTACTACTACGTTATGCCCGGGGATCATATGTATGTACGGGGAAGGAGTCAATGTCAGTGTTACGTCAAATGCTTCCATCATTATCGTTCGAGACGTAACACGACCGTGTCAACGACTTCTGATTTTTTTAAAGCCGATGTCGTGCTGTTGTGTCATCTCAAATAGCATGATTTCATGCTTCAATTATACAAAACTCTTCTGGTTTTAATTAAAATTAAATTCCTGCGTTTTAATTAAAATTAAATTCCATATAAAAAATTCAGTAAAATCGACAGAAGATCCAAATAACGTAGTACTACGTTTAACCCTCGAATAGCGTTCTGGGTCAATCGAGAGCCAAACTTAGAAATATATACAAGGAGATTAATTTAAAACAATTTTCAGAGGAACAGTTTAAAATAATATGAAAGAAATTAAAATTGGAGCTCTCTCCATGGTCCGCCATCCGAGAGTTCATATTTATATGGAATTACAAGCTTCCTGGTACAACATTCTTAATAAATCTTTACGTAATTAATTTTGTGAAATTAAGATTAAGGTATGGTTGAGAATAGTTACCTGTTCGACAGATTCTCTGACAGAAATCTCGTGAAATGCATTAGCCTCGATCTCTTCGGCTCTCTGACGACCTTCCGCAGTGGATACTACCCTCTCGCCAGGTGTGTACGTTACGTCTGCTTTATTAGCTATCAGTACCACTACGGGTGGCACTCGCCTAGTTTTCCTTGCGTGTGATACTAAGAACCTAAGATAAATGGAGAATCAAATTCTATTTATCTACCCCTTGCAATATTACAAGTTTCACCCTCTTTTAAGTTCACCCTTCGCTCGGCGCGCGTTCCTTTGGCATTTCTTGCACAACCCTTTGATATTTGCACAATTCATTAAAAATAGCATCGATGCGTCGATACACATTTTGCTCGAGGAAAATATGTCTCTGATATTGTTTTAAATTCTCATATACCCTATTTCTATGTGGACTATTTTTCATTAATTTTATACATTTTAATTAAAATGTAGCGAAACAATAAAGGGGCTTATTTGTTGAAAAAAGAATTTCATTTTCAATTTTTGGATTCTATTTTTTACATCTACTTACATTCATTTAACTACCAAAATGACTGGCTTCTAGTTTCTTATTTTAATTTATAAATTTTATAAAATTTCATCTTTACTGTTCTACATTATTTTAAACTGAAAAACAAATGTGCATCAAACTTTGGTTTCCTTTTTTTTTTGGAGTACTTTTATAGTTCATATTTTTTGTAATTCAAAATATAATATTTTTAAGACAGAAAGTCAAGAGATGTTTCATTTTTAACAGTTAAAAATAGTTCTAATTACAATAAAAACATGGTTCCTATACAGAAGAAAGATTATTATTTTTTCGTACTATAGTTGCAAAACACCCTAACAAAAATTGCAATATTTTTTTCTTACCGAAGACGAGACGTCTCGTCGAAGCTAACCCGATCGGACACCGAATAAACCAGAATAATCACATCTGCCCATCGTAGTTTCAGCTCGGTAGGTGGTGGCAAGTATCCCGGGGGGTCAGTTATCTCCCACGTGGCATCCAGGAAGTTATCAACCTTGTATATCCTCTCGGTACTGCAGTCGTATTCGCCTATGTATCGTTTCGTAGCGAATCTCACTGCCAGAGCTAAATAACAATGATTTCTTCTTTTTTATTTTACATTTAAATTTTTATATCTAAATTTTACGATTCTTACCAGTTTTACCGACACCCTGATGACCCAACAGGATCGCTTTAACGAACCTTGGTTCCCTGCTGGTCAGGCCCAGATTCCATGCTATCGGGGGACTGATTCTTTTCTTCAATGAAGCCGCTGGTGGACTGAATCTCTCCATGACTTGACCGTCACTGCTTTCCCTCGGATGCGTCCCATCGATTTATGAACCCTCTCTTTTACCCCATGATATTTAATACACGTATTATTATGCGTGTATCCTTCGTGCCTACCTTTCCTCCTCGTTGAACCGTGCTTGGTAAACAAACGATCGATCGTACCTTGTTTTATTTCATATCTATTCATGAACTTCTTTCATTAAGCAGAATCTTTCATGTTCATTCAGAGTTTAAATTAATTCACGTTGTTAGTCGAATTTGTAAATACTAGAATTAATGATTAAATAATGGATTTTATTTGTATTCGGAAGAGAAAAGATGTGCAACATTTTGAACCATTGCGACCCTTCATTGGAGTTTTGTTTAATTTGTTATCTGTAAAAGCTAGGAGGTTCTTCTCTAAATTTAAGGAGTATCTCCCTTAGTAATTTTTGAGGGGACAGTGCAAAATTTAGAAAATAAAATTAAAGCTTTTTCCACGGTCTGCCGTCTTGGGGCTCTCTCCATGGTCCGCCACGTCGTCGTTTTGGGAGTTTCTCCATGGTCCGCCATCAAAAATTTTAAAACTCCATGACATCGCAAAAGTACCTTTAATCAAAGACTACGTAGCTCATCTTCGCTCAAATTACTCCGCCAATGACCATTCAAATCTTCTACTTCAATTTATTACACCAGAGGAAAATGTGCCTTTTCGCTCTAGATACCCTTTTCCCACCCTATGACTCTGTCATTTTACTTCCTGCTCGCTTTGAGCGTTTCCTCTCTCCTTGATATCTAGTACAGCTACATTCCTTGGATTTTTCCCTGTATGTGCACTGGTGCCCCCAGTGCTCCCTCTATCTGTTTCTTAATTTTCCTTCTCCGATTACTATGTCAGCAGGTTTTTTGAAAATTTTCCTGCTTCTCACTTAAATCATCCAACAATTCATGTTGGTAACGCGAAGATAAATTTCTTTTATTAGTTGGTAAGCGAGCATCTGCCCGCAGAGACAACTTATACGGGAGTCCTGGAGATTGGGGCACACCCTCCCTGTCTCCCGACCTCATTGCAAAAAAAAAAAAATATATATTTCTTACTTTTTCAGAAAAAGGGTCAATCATTGCATGGGGGTCAATAATTGCTTACCTTACCCTATAAACCGCATGAACCTATAAATTTTACTCTGTGAAATTGAAAATCACCGCCTAATAATTTCAATAAGTAAAAGTACAACTCTTGAAAGTTCTGAAATTTACCGTAACATCAAAGCTTGTAATAGTTTACCATAAAATCATTTCCTAAAGATCCACCCGAAATTCCTAAGGCTCGAACGAAGAATCGTCTGATATTCTCGGATTCTATGGCGCCAGGAGCCTCGAAGCAAACGCAAAGGTCGTTCCATACATATGTACATACGTTCTAATCAAGATTCTTCGTATCAGTGTCGTTAGGTCAAACTTGGAACGATCGTTTCGCAATTCCAGGCCCTCCTGCTGGATGGAATAAAACCGAGCATCGTGGCAATTGCACTCTCGGCACGATAGGTCCTGGGTTAGGTCTGGGTTATGTTACATGGAATAACGGCACGCGTCCAATTGGTTGTTATTACTTTTATGTAAGACACATCAGACGCTCGTTGCTTTATCAATTATTCTTAACCCTCTTCCTCTTCGATCGCGTTTCACACACTCCGATACCGTGGATACATCTGACTCACTGCCACTTTCATTTCCCGTTGCTTCCACGTATTTTCCTTGAATTTTTCTGTAAACGCTGGTAAACTGGATATTTTGGAAGTTTTTGATAAAGCTTATCGTTCAATGAAGTATTTATATTATTATCTGTATCGTGCATCGTTTTTATCGTTTGATTTTGTTGTAGAAAAGAAACGTCTCTCTCTCTCTCTCTTTCTCTGTTTTTTATTTTTATTTTTTAATTGTGAAACGATAACGGAATATTTACATATACTGATATTTAGCTTGAGAAAATTTAATTGGAATTAAATCTTTGTTTTTGAAAAGCGTTTGTTTTTCTCTTTATAAGGAAAAGTGAAGTAATTATGTTTGTCCGGTTATTTCAGTGAAAATAATGAAGGAGTGAAAATATCGATGAGGAAAAAAACACGGCATGTTTTGTACACTTTTGTTTTCGATCCTCGAATAATCAATATTAATTCTCAAAAAATTCCAAAATAGTTCGTTGACTTCAATTTGCATTCTAAAAATATTCGATATTACTTATCAACGATAAGCTCCCTTTTTATTTCTATAATACATTAATATCTTAACTCGGTTATATTCGGCAAATTTTATGTCTGATACAATCGATAATTAACGTTGATACCCTGAACTCAATCAATATTCTTTTTTGTAGTAATCTTGCAATTATTTAACCTGTTAAGTAATTTCAGCTTGATTATATTTATTTCTTGAATCCCATCATCCAGTCACGTGCAAAAAAAAGTTATAATCAGTATTAATTATAGAGAATTGTTCATTAGGTCCTGAAACTAATTTTCTACATAATTACCAATTTACGATATTTCTTTAAAATAAAGAAGTATTTGAGGGATGGAAATACACCTCTTGATTATATTTATTTCTCGAATCCAATCTTCCAGTCACCTGCAAAAAGATAATTTTTTATTAGGCCCTCAAAGTAATTTTCTTCATCATTACCAATTTACAATATTTTTTTAGAAATAAAGGGTGGAAATACACCCCTTGATTATATCCATTTCTCGAATCCCATCTTCCAGTCACCTGCAAAAAGAAATAATAATAATTAGTATTAATTAGGAATACACAAAATTTTTCATTATGTCCTCAAGGTAATTTTCTTCATCATTAACAATTCTAGAAATAAATTTTTATTTCTAAAAATAAAAAAGTATTTAAAGGGTGAAAACTCACCCCTTGATTTCCAGTCACCTGCAGAAGAAAAACAATAATAATTAGTATTAATTATTATGGTTATAAAAAACTGTTTATTAGGTCCTGAAAGTAATTGTCTTCATCATATCCAGTTTACAATACTTTTTAGAAATAAAGAATCATTTAAAGGATGGAATATACACCCCTTTACTCCACAGAATTAAAAACTTTCAAACATTTCCCTGCCTCTGGCATCGAATTAAATCAGATTCGCAAAGTAGAAGCTTACGAAATGAACACGTGAACCAATCCACAGACTAATGATAACACGGTCCACACAGAACATTAATATAATCCTTGGCGACCTCTTGCGGAACTGCGATCACGTCGACTATTTTCGCTTTAAACACGATACTATCTCTGCCTTGTCTCGTAACAGCCAACCCTGTCTCACATTCCTGAATACAATCTGAAAGTCTCCAGTCTTCACCCTACTGACCAACTTTCTTCTCAGATCCGTTGACCTACACTCGATTTAGGAAATGCAACCACCTAACAGTGAACCTTCCAGTTGCAAGATACAAAAATTTGCATTAAAATTGGAAGGGGTTGAAATGAAATTTATCACCAGGTGTAAATCTTCATCAGCGACCATTAAAATCCGAAACTTTATTCGTGGAAGATATCGAGGTCGTTAACACCGAGTTCGAGGAGGCGTCTCTAAGATTTTTCACAGACGATCAAGCGGTTCCATTCATCCGGGCTATTCGGTTTCCAGGAATTCTGGATCAACTTCTCCTGAATCTCCACGGAGGCGGTGTTTCCTGGTACATCAGACCGGCCATTGATAATCTAAATATAGACGCCACGAAGTCGGCCGTGTTGAAGGAAAGCGTGCCGTTCCCCGGTTGACCTCATGCGAGTACCAAGGGGTTATCACCGCGTGTAACTCGCGGCCCTTATCGCTTATCGTTGCCCTGGCCGCCGCGCCATGGTAGCCGAAAAAAAAATGCGCCCGCCGGAGTTACACCGGCCGATCGAGAAATAGAGTACGAAAGGGAGGCTGGATAAGATAACCGTTGGATACCGATCGATCGATCCGAGTCGACGACCGGTAATTATCGTGTCTCGAGGATGATCTAAGGGACTCTAGCACGAGACTGACGTCTGACCTCGGGTTCGAGAAATTATGTTCTCGAAGGGGGGTAACAGGGGCCTCCAGGCGCCAGTTAGAGGTTCCATGGTGAAGTTTATCAGGGCTTCTAGCAGTGGAAATCGAAAACATCTATTTGTTGGGAATTCTGATAGGAGGATTCAAGGTAAATTTGAAGAAGATTGCTCTATCATTTGATGTTCCATTTTCTAAAGGTTTAGGCCTTTGATGGAAAAGTTGAGGACCACAGGTGAGTTGGGAAATATTTTAAAAATAAAAAATTCATTACTTCTAAAAAATATTGTAAACTGATAATGATGAAGAAAATTAATTTTAGCACCTAATGAACAATTTCCTATAGCCATATTAATTATTAAGGTATAATACGCACGACCTCGGATGGCGGACCAGGGAGAGAGCTCCAAATTTAATTTCTTTAGAAATTATTCTTCCAATACATGAAATTCTTTCGTTTCAAAATTGTACATCTAATTTTAGGTTCATATCCTTGTATATGTTTTGAAAGTTTGGGTCACGATTGACCTAGGCTCCGCCGTTCAAGGGTTAAAACGATTAAAGAGAATAGATAGTTCTTTAGAAATGTGTACGTTGATTTTTTTTGTTCAATACATTTGATAGATTGTATTTTTTGTAGATGCTGTTTGTTATTTTCGTGGCTCGAGGGAAGGGAGTGTTATTGATGATCTATCTGCTTATCAGAGATCCTACCGGAGCCAATTATGTGTCTATTATTTCTAAAGTCAGTTAAGTTCTATGACCCAACGAGATATTTTTGTTTTTCCTTCGAATCTATGGAAGTTTAAAAATATTTTCGATTGACCTTTCGGTGAATATCTCTGTACACGTTGCCCTGTGCAACTAAATTCGAAACCGAATATGAAGTAATGAATTTTTAGATAGAAAATCACTGTTTAGATAGTCAAACTTCTGCTTTCGTTTATATAAAGATTTTGAATAATAAATTATCATAGACTGGCTGCACAATTTTTCTGTACCCTCGTTTGTTATTTTTTAACAAAGTTTTATTAACTAACAAATGCAATTTTCAAGTTGAAAAGAGTGATTTTTCGCGGGGTTTGAAATACTTGGAGTGGGAGGATCTATCGCGCACGCGCAGAACGACTCGCCAATTTATGGCGCGAAGGTGCGCGAATTTGGATTTTCTTTAATTTCAAGAAATGATTTCACAGATTTTGCGAGGGTTTTACCGCAAATGTTTCTGTGCAACGAGATTCCCCGTTGTTCGACATGACTCATCGAGGTGTTGATAATTCTCGAACGAAATTGGTAAACAACCAAGCGTTTGTTTCGTCGATGATCGAAACGTTTCCGGTAAAAAGTCGATTGTTCTTTATTTGCTTGTATGTACATACGTTATTGACATAGCGAGTGAACCGCCATAAACTCGTTCACTGTTATTCGTTCATATATTTATGTCGATAAAGTAATCTCGTGGCGCATACATTACCCTGAGGCATAATACCATAGGACTAAATAAATATTTGCCTGATTATTGCGGTTTGATTATTTTAAGGACAACAAATGAATATTTATACAAACAAATAATTTTAAGTTAAAATCTGCTATCTGTATTAAAAATTTCTATCAAAGAAAATGAAATATTAAAACTCAGTTTAATTTGACTAACATTAACTTGGTAAATATTGAATATAAACTCTGTAAATTGACACAGAAATTGCAATTCAATTATACTTAATCTCCCAATTTCAAGTATTTATTGTAATTGGAGCAATCAAACATTTGAACCTGGTAAGTTCAAATGTTTAATCTGAAAATTTTTATAAAAATCTTGGAAGGCTCGATGAAGATTTAAATGAATTCCAAGTTGTATTACTTGAAAATTTCTAAGAAGAAGTTTGAAATATCCATCCAGACAATGGTACTCACTTTCACAGAAGCCTAATTGGAAACCGCATTGATCTTCACATTTCCCGGAATATTCTTCCCGATCTAACACGATTCCTTTCGCGATAGCGAAGGATTGTTGACCAGCCAGGAACGATCCGCGAGCGAACGAACGAAGAAACGAAGCTGATCTATTAATAAATGAACGCTCTGTAAAAAACCTATTACCCCGTCCAAGAATAATTGCTGCACTAAAGATTGTCGTTTCAATTATAACGCGGTACCCATTAACGCGGGGCGCCCGTTAACGGACGCTCTTTTTTTTTCCTTGTCTCTTTTCAATTGATTGACCTCTGAACCGATGTGAACGGCCAAGATAGCGTGGCCAGTTCTCTTCTCTCGCGAGCCACGATGTGTCATGTACCTTATTGAATATCTCTCGTGTTTGTTCGTAACAACCAACGCGTCTATATATACGTGTATACGGGGAGAAACAAAAATATTCGAACGATAACATAGGTATACAATAAAAGATCGCACGAAGTGTATCGGTTCGTAATTTTCTAAAATCTATTTCTAAAAATTTTTTATAGGAGATTATGAGCTGTGTTAAGTCCTCGAGGTTTCCTTTGACTAAGGGTAAGTGTAGGGAAAGTCTAGGGATTCGTAGAAAAGTTCTGGGTAACTCTAGGAAAGTTCTAGGGAACCCTAGAAAAGTTCTAAGGAGATCTAGGAAAGTTCTAGGGAACCTTGGAAAAGTTTTGAGGAACTCTAGGAAAGTTCTAGGGGGATCTAGGAAAGTCTAGGGAATTCTAGGAAAATTCAAAGGAGACCTAGGAAAATTTTAGGGAGACCTAGAAAAGTCTGGGGAAGCCTGGGAAAGTGTAAGGAATTCTAGGAAAATCTAGGAAGACGTAGAAAAGTCTAGGGAACCCTAGGAAAATTCTAAGGAGACCTAGGAAAATTGTAGGGAGACCTAGGAAAATCTAGGGAGACCTAAGAAAATTATAGGAAACCCTAGGAGAGTTCTAGAGTCTTAAGAAAATTCTAGGGAACCCTAGCAGAGTCCTAGGGAGCTCTAGAGAGAGTCAAAGCGAATCTAATATTAAGGATTCTCTTACCTAAGTAGAAATGCTCGTACCAAGTACTTGTAACTTTAAAAATGAAATATTGCAAATATAGTTTCCAAGATTTGACCAGAACACCCTGTACGTACCCGTGAGTATATTAATAAATGCCACACACATAAGGATAAGGTTTCTCGGTTAAATATAGAACAATAACAATGAGCCGACCACTCGGTCGGCGTAATATTCCGAATATTTAGTCACCCGCGTCGAAGAAAGTGATAAGAGCAACCGGTCAAATGAAATCACACCAACATTTAAATACAGCTTCAATTTCCGCCCAATCTCACCAAGGGTTGTTTACCGACACATTCGGCTACTTTTACCGATTATATCAGTGTGTTTACACGGATCATTATTGTTACACAACATACGTAATTGCACGCAGAACGCACATGTTCCGAAGAGCAATGGTCGGGACGTGTTGTTCACGAATCGGGTTACACCAACAGCAATTGTGTAACTTTTGTTTTCCTGTGACGTCAATCACCATGAAAAGAGGATGACTTTTCTAGAAAAAAATTTCATACAATCCACGTCAAACCATCTCAAACTTCATTCAACTTCAACCTTTCTAATATGATAATCAATTTAATTTGAACAATTAACGGTAGTAGAAAAATAAATTTAACAAATGTTCTCAAACATGTTGCAACTTCCCTTGAAACAACCTCAAACACCACTTCAACTTAACTAATGAAAAGAGCTTCTTAAAAATTTATTTTACCTTCATTTGGAAGTTGTTCGACAACAAATTTTCGCAAACGTGTTACAACTTGACTTGGAACAACCTTAAATATAAGACCAGCTTAATTTCAAACCATCGTCCATCTACTTGGAAGGCTAATGAAAAGAACTTCTTAAAAATTCATTTTACCTACACATGGACGTTGTTTGACAACATTGTCAACAGCAGACTACTTTATACGACGTGGATATTTTCCGACCGGTATCACGATTACGGAGTCGTCGACACCAGGCTGTTTCATCGACACAGCCAGGTCGATCGTGGCGTCTGAACTTGGACCTCGCCGGCGTAAATCAGCAAAACAACACGGTCTCCTCCGATTGCATGCATAATTGTATTATATTTTTATACTCGGTCCGTTCTGCTTGTACCCGTGCTCGATCCCCTAGGCAATTTGTCCCTATCGAGAAATTCCACGGCGGTTTGCATCCGTCTAAACCCGGTATCTGAAAGACAAGGAACTGGGATGAAAACGTAGCTGCTTTGTAAACAGGTGATCATTAAAAATCCTATTTAAGATTTGAAATTTGAAAAATTTTATTTCAGATACTTAGGAGTACTCTTAAGTATTTGAATTTAATTAGAATAATAGTTTATTTTACAATATTAATTTTCTAAGATTTTATAATCATCCTGGGTGCGGTCGCTCCCCTTTCATCTTATTTTCCTCGGTGTTCATGACTCGTTTCTTTATCAAGAGTAAACGCGTTAAAGGTATCTCGAGTGCATAGAATTCTGATGCAACTCGCTAGTTAGAGGATCGGCCGATTATCTTGGCGAAGGTTTACAGACTCCCGGCACGACGGTGAATGCAGTTTCTTGATCCGAAGCTGACCGCGAGAAAAACATCGATGGCAGAGGTAGCAATCTATGAAATTGGAACATGAACTTTTTGATCTTTGCTTGCTGCATTCCTATAAACAATTCTTCTACGATTCTATCGTTAGGTTCTCGGAAAAAGGAAATCGTGGCCGATTGAAAATTATCTTTACACATGAGAAGGGGTAACTGTAAGTTTCCGGAGTCTGGGTTAATTAAATTAGAATATTATCAAAGAAAGTTCTGTCTATGTTAATTTTTATTTCATTACCGTTAGAATAATTGAAAATCTATTGCTTTTGAAAAAATGAAAAATATAAAATAATCCTCTTTGGATTCTTTTAATAATAAGAAAAGTGCAATCTTTGGAAAACACATTGTTTAAAAGAAATTCACCCATAATAATTTCTATTTCGGTACCGTTAGAATAATTAAAAATCCATCGCTTTTGAGAAAATGAAAAATATAAAATAATCCTCTTTGGATTCTTTTAATAATAAGAAAAGTGCAATCTTTGGGAAACACACTACTTGAAACAATTTTTTTTTATTCTTTAATTGAATAATTCTATTAAATCAGAATACTTTTAAAACATTCTATATTAATTTTTATTTGGGTATCGTTTAAACAAGTGAAAATCCATCGCTATTGAAAAAATATAAAATAATCCTCTTTGGATTTTTTCAACGATTAGAAAAATGCAATCTTTGGGAAACGCATTATTTAAAAGAATTTTTTAAAATTCTTTAATTGAATAATTGTAACGTCTCGGTGGGCAAGGAGACAGCAATTGATAACCGAGTCATCAGCCTCGGTGTAACGGTGTATTGACCGAGTCGAAATGGACCAAAGGGCGAAAAAAAGAAATCGGGTGTCAAAGTATGGCAGCTGGATTTGCGTGTCTGCCAATTATTACGAGTAATCACGATAATGGGGTGTGTCAATCGGTCAGAGGAACGGCGCGAGTCGAAAGACGATAGAGAGGAGCAGACAGAGGTCAGGCCGCGTGCACTAACCAGTTGCATAGGGGGATGTGTGCATGAGCAAGGTGCATGATCAGTCAACGACAATGAGGTAAGTACGGGTAACATAGATTAGGATGATCCCCGACGAACACCGAGAGACCTACTTCTTCCACGTGTACTGCACTTCTCTCTATCGCTCTTATGCCCATCCTCCTCCTCCTCCTCCAACTCCTCCTCCTAGTCTTTCAATTCAGGAAGCTTAGATCGTCGGGCCAATTTCATACCGTGCAGTTGAACCTTAGAAACTGAATTGCGATTCATCTTAGAGAGCTATTTATAGAGAACTATGCACTTCTTTGTCTCTTTATGGGTTGATAACATTTTTCTTTTAAGGGAATATCATTAACATGTTGAATGCCAGGAGGGTCATTAGTGACTGGTACCACAGATTACACATGACTGAATAATTAAAAGAAAACAATTGAAAATTATTATTTTAAATAATATTGCCATTGTACAATTAAGGTAAAATAGGATATGGAAGGATTGAACTTTGATATTTGGAAATTAATTATTTCTGTTCTAATTAGAGCTTCAATACGACAACAAATGCCAATTTGTACTATGGCAGTCGTTTTAATTGAAATATTATAGTTCTTCTTTCATTATTAATTTCTAGGAAATGTAATTATCTAATTTAAATTTGAAAATTAACTATTTCTATTTTTAATAATTAGACATTCAATACAATTAACGTGATAATTAAAATATCATAGTACTTCCTTCAATGTTAATTTCTAGGAAATGTAGTTATCTACTTTAAATTTTGAAATTAATTATTCCTATTAATAATTAGAGCTTGTTAGTCAAAGTGTTAATTGAAATATTATAATTTCTAAAAATGTAATTATCTAATTTAAATTTGAATATAATATATAATATAAATATATAAATATAATAATGATATAATCGAATAATTGTTAAATATTTAAATATCAGACAATGCTATTATGTTAATTACATAAACTCGTTTGAAATGTCTGAGCAACCGGGAAACAATTATTCTCAGTCAGTGGTACAATCATGTCTGATCATTTAACCAGTCCCGAACGAGGCAATACAGTGAATTAGATCACTAAGCAGAATTATATTCGCCAATCGCTCCACTCGGTTCGCTCGAGACCCCTGTCCCATTCGATTAGTGTAAAGCCCACTATTAACCTGTTGAGTCTGGCCTATCGTAAATGACCCGTGTTAGGTGCTCGCTCGTCCTGCTTTGCAGTGATTACGTTCCTAAACAAAGAAGTGATATTAGAGCGTCATTCAATTACCGTGTCCCCGTTAAGCTCCTCGATACAATCAAAATTCCACACAAAAAAAAAAAAAAATATATAAGAAAATAAGAAAATATAGAAAAAATTATAAATAAAATTTTTAAGCTTTCACGATCCAGTTTGTATTTTTAATAATATTTTGAGGCTCTCGTGGTTTAATTAAAGATTTTATACCTGGATTCTATTTCTAACGAACAACATTATTTTTCATTAATTTCTCATTTACATGATCTCTGATTATAGTAACACTGTTTTAAACCTCGTTGAAAGGAATTATTCTTATTGCATCGTGTTATAGGAAGCCTTCCTCGGCTACGACAATGTAATAAAATCGTAATGCATGCAATAAACGCGTACAGAGTCCCGCCAGCTAGAACTAACGATCTAAATTGAATATGTAGGGTAAACTTCGAGTAAACGTTCAGGCAATTACCTCGGTTAACTGCACGGACTCGCACCGACCGTGCCTTCAACAGCCTCGTGCATCGTTTTTCCCGGCTTCAAAACGTTATCTCTTATCCTTTGTTTCTTGATAACAAACGATACGAATGATTCATCGGGAGTGTTGCAAAATGACACGGTAATGAATACACGTGCCAGGATCAATGGCATGGGGAATGATACACGTGTGAGAGAGAAAATCGATTATGCAAATAGTGTAATATACGATCTTCCACGTGTCGATAGAAAGTTTTCAAATTTCTTGCGTTTTAATATGAATTTTTTCTTCGTGTTTCTGGAAAAGAGCGTTCGGGACGGTGGAAATTAGGAAGCTTGGAAAATATGAAATCTGGAAATTAGAAAACTTGGAACTTAGATTGATTATAAATTAGAAAACTTGGAAATTAGCAAGCTTAGAAATTCAAATGATTGGAAAATAGAAAGCTTGAAAATTAGAAAATTCAGAAATTAAATGGTTTAAAACTTAAAAGCTTATTAACTGGAAAACTTGGAAATTAAGAAGCTTGGAAATTAAAAAGATTGGAAAATAGAAAGCTTGAAAATGGGAAAATTTAGAAATTAAATGGCTTGAAAATTAAAAGTTTAGTAACTGGAAAACTTAGTAGTTAGAAAGCTTGGAAAATAGAAAACTTGGAAATTAGAAAGCTAGGAAAATGGAAAGCTTGGGGAACAGAAAACTTGGAAATTAGAAAGCTTGAAAAATAGAAAACTTGGAAATTAAAAACCTTGGAAAAATAGAGAATTTAGAAAATACAACTCTTGGAAATTAGAAGGCTTAGAAAAATAGAAAACTTGGGAAAATGAAAAATTTAGAAAATACAACTCTTGGAAATTAGAAAGCTTAGAAAAATAGAAAATTTGGAAGATAGACAACCTGGAAATTAAAAAATTTGGGAAAATAGAGAACATGGAACTTAAAAGGTTTGAAAATTAGAAACCTTGGAAACTGAAAAACTTAAAAGTTTAACTATTAGAAAACTTAGAAATTACAATATACCTAATGGATGTTCCAAAAGCATCCAACAATACATGTACTTGAAGTGTAGAAGGTTCATGGAAACGTTCATAGAACAATTATCACCAACGAACAGTACACATATAACACTAAAAAAAGAAACGAGTTACGATTCCCGTACTTGGTCATAATCGTAGCCTGAAAACTCGAGTGGAAACTAGGCCGAGCATCTTGAAGTTTGTACATCAGCGAACAATATTTTTCTCCATCTCGAATCAAGGGAAAATGCAGCGAGCGCATCGGACAGCGTTTACACGATAAAACGAGTCAATTGTTATTTCCTCGATCGTCATATCGGTTTCAGGTCGTACACGAGTCGACCTTAGACCTCACTGCTTCTATGGCTACCTCTGTCGGACGTCTTCGTTGGAAATATCGAACGAAGTTGATCTCTCGCGTTGAAAATGTGGTACATTGAACGATAAAACGGCAGCTAAACACAATAAGAAGCTCTGAATATTATTAAATATCTCTCCTATTGAATGAAACATATAATACGTTTGTTTTCTTTCCCCTTTTTTTCTAATCTTCTGAACAATGATTCGAAGAGTAACATTGATTTTTCATAGTTTCGAACTATCCAAGGTCTGGATTATTGTTAACGAACCTTGTACTTGTTTACAATTCCCCCGATCGTCGTGCCGACCCATTTTCCGACGATATTTTTCACATCCTCTGGATCAAGGCCGAGGCGCAAAAAGAAGAAATAGGAAAACTTCGTTCAAGGGAAATACACACGTTTTAATTAACTACCGTGTGAAATTAAAATTTGTGCAGCATATTTACACCACTTTCTACTTTCTATCAGAGATATATTATTGCAAGGTGTGATACGTTAAAATAGAGGGAATTATTAGATAAGTCGATAGATAAATAGGGTTGAAATTTCAGGGGCAGTAGAATTATTATTAAACATTCAAATTTGCAAAATATAATTAAAATACAATGCAAATTAATGTAATATTGATACTATTTAAAATTTTCTTTTAGCACTATTTATTTCAAATATGTGTCATTTTCTATTACAAACTGTCTTACTTAACGTTGCTAAATACTACGTACAATATTTGTAAAAATTTCTTTTCCCCTCAACTATTCGATTACGTGAAATGTTTCGATGACTCCCTCAGTCAACGTGTCAACGAAACGGGTCGTTCCGCGTGCAATCAACGAGAGCCTACCACGTGCACGAGTACGAAAATCGCCGGAAACCACGTGTCGTTACGTGTCGTCGAAATCAGTGAAACGAACAGGCCGTTGATGCACGTGTCGTCGGGCGGTCAGTAGTACGAGTCGATCGTCGGTCGGACCGAAATTCGAAATACGCGTTCGCGGATGCGACGAGAACGGTGCGGGCACTGGTAACGAAGAACACGGGGACATAATCGGGAGGATCCTCTCGTAGCGGATCGTCGCTGAATGTAACACAAATCTCTCCTCGGATACCGTGGAGACGCGTGCGGTTATCGCCCCCCGCGAGTCTGCAGACCCAATTTCAAAGTGCAATCAACAACGTTACACGTGATCCCCTGGCAAATCGGACCTAGATTCGGCCAGCTGCACGACCGCGTTTCTCCTCGTCGTTCGGGATTATCCGAAGAAAAATTTGGCCGCTGCAAAACATACGATACCGCGTAATGATCGACAGTCTACGATACCAGACAGTTCGAACTTAACCCCGTTTGCACACCACCTAGGGGGCAGTCAATCGTTTCTTTCGTGCGAAGTCTAATATGATTATGCAATATCTTGGATCGATGTTTCAGGGACTTGGAAGATGCGTACGCGTTTCCTACGGAAGTTTTCTTAATTTGCTTTTTAATAGGATTGTTGTTTGTGAGGTTTTTCCTTTTGCAGAAACAACCGCAAATAATGATTCTGCAATGTGGCAATATTTATGTTATCCACATCATCGGAAATGGGACTTTAATCCTCCTGTATGGAATTTTGTGTAAAGCATAGGCAGAGGATTGTTATTTGTGAGTTTGTATGGAGTGTATGTTAACATTTGGACGACGGACCAGGGAGAGACTCCCGAGATAGCGGATCGCTGTTTCAAGGACTTAGAAGATACGGGCAAAATAAAAATTAATATTAATAGCACAATCAACGGTTATGATTAAATAAGATGCCAAGAATCAAATAGTTAGTTTTTCGAACTCCCTGGACTAAAGGCGTCAGTAACCTAATATGTATACATAAAGTGTTGAAAAGTAGATAAGGGCTAATGAGAACCGGCCCGCCTGGCATAAGGATTTTTTACCTCTGCCAGTCAGTCGTAGTAGAAAAGCTAAAGGGAGAACATTACAAAGAATTCAAAATACGTGTTTCTTTTATTACTATAAATACCTTAATTCCAATAAACCAATAGAAGTTTTCTTAATTTGCTTTTTAATAGGATCGTTATTTGTGAGTTTGTATGGAGTGTACGTTAACATTTGGACGACGGACCAGGGAGAGATTCCCGAGACAGCGGACCCTGGAGAGAGCCATCCTTCTAATTTAATTTTAGTGTTCGATGGTCAATATGAAATTGAATGAGCTTCTATAACAAAATTCTATTTGAACCGAGCGTTTTCCGGGAATTGAAAACCGAGAGACTCTTGGCACAAGTGATCATTACCTACAGCAGATGAAATCTAGTAACAAAGATCCTGTTGCATCCGTCAAAATACCAAGAACCGTTGCTTTTGACATTTGATTCCGCGTGTCGGTGATAAAACACTGTTGCGACTAAAAATACAACCGAGAGTCGGTCGTTGAAGTCGTACGAGACGGGTTTCTTGGCCTTGCAATTACGCGGTCACTGGCAGGGAGGAGCGTCGAAAAATCGCGGCAACACGAGCCTCTCCCTCGAAATCCTCGGCTTGCATCCGTTCAGATAACGCTTGCGGATCCGCCGCGACGCGACGCGATTAATCGCGCGAGACGGAATCGTTGGCGTCGTCAGAGACGCGGGTCAATCGCATCTCGACACTCTTACCCGACGTCTCGTTTGCTTCTGATGCACGCCACGTTGAATAACCATTGATTATTTATAAGAGAGGTCGACGATACGAACGATCGTCTCCTGGCATTCCATGGATCTATTTTTCTGCTTCTTTCATTTTTCAGGTCCCAATCCAAATAATTCATTACAGAAACGTGTATTTAAATGGCACTAAGGTACAAATAAATGGCACTTATGGCACTTATGGTCAAGCTTTGAGTTTGATCAAAATTCCTATACAAAGGCTTTATTAATATTTTTAATATAAAATGGTTGAAAAGGCAAAAATCATAGATAGATGATATGGTACCATCTATCTATAATTTTTGCCTCTTCAGCCACTTCATATTAAAAATATTAACGAAGCCTTTGTGTAGGAATTTTGATCAAACTCTAAGTTTGACCATAAGTGCCATTTATTCGTACCTCAGTGTCGATGCTTTATAAAATTACAGTTTATTTTCATTTTTATCATTTGAAGCCAACCAAGTGTAATTTGTCAAAGCGTTGAAAGGGTACCGGTGGCCCACACGGAGGGGGGTGTTAGTGGGTAGTATACCACCCCGAATTTTTAGCCAGGGTGGTATAAGCCCCCTTAGCCGAATAGGCAATAGGCGACAACCCACGTGTACCTAAAAGTATTTCCCCTAAAAAAAAAAAAAGAATAATTTGTCAACCCCCGGTGAAACTGGACAGGGAAACAGAAGCAAGTCAATTACCCCGCGATCTTGTTCGTTCGAGATAACCGACGAAAAAGATGTCCGCGACAATGAATCAGAAATTACGCAAACGTCCACTACCATGCGTGCCGAAGCGCACACGTACGCGTGCACACAATTCTTGCCGGAATATTGAATTGCCATTGAAGCAGTACACGTGTCGCGGTGTCTCGTCCTTGGCTCGCGCAAAAATCCTGGGAATTTTCTTGCAAATCGTCGTCACGTGCCGCAGAATTTAACTAGAGGTTAAATCGTCACCGATAACGATGTGAATGAACAGATCGTTCGTAAGTCTTGTTGTTTTTCTTGTTTAAGATAATGAAGATTCTACATCGTAACCGGCCACGTGTATGAAAAAGTATACACGAGGGTTTTGTGAATGATGATTATACATTTTTCGATTGCTTCCGGGGTTGCGAAGAAATCACGTCATTTTGACGCGTGTTTCTTGGTACTATCTTTTTTAGAATGTATCTTGTTCCATTTTTGTTACACGCGATCTGCTTTTTGATATGGAACACGTGTGTTACAATTGGGTGACACCTTTGGTAATCAGCGTTTTGGAGATGACACGTGCTTCGTTTATTTTTCTTAGCTGTTCTGGGTGGATTTAGGTGACAATGGTTTAATTTTGTGGTTTTATAGCTAAGATTTTTAATTGAAATTGGCAATTTCAGATAATTGAAATATTCTGGGATAGAAATTAGAATTTTTCTAGAAATTAGGAAATCTAATGATAGATTGAAAATTGCTATTAGAATATTCTACTGAATTCTAATAAAAGGTTCTATTTGCCAAGAAATTTTTGTTTTATAAAAGATTGTGCAGATATGAAAGATACGATTTTTCTTACAGCTAGGATTTTTAATTGAAATTGGCAATTTCAGATAATTGAAATATTCTGGGATAGAAATTAGAATTCTTCTAGAAATTAGAAAATCTAATGATATTAGATTGAAAATTGCTATTAGAATATTCTATTGAATTCTAAAGAAAGATTCTAATTCTGAAGAAATTTCTGTTTTATAAAAAATTGTGTAATTATGAAAGATATGACTTTTCTTATATTTAGGATTTTTAATTGAAATTGGCAATTTCAGATAATTGAAATATTCTGGGATAGAAATTAGAATTTTTCTAGAAATTAGAACATCTAATGATAGATTGAAAATTGCTATTAGAATATTCTATTGAATTCTAAAGAAAGATTCTAATTCTGAAGAAATTTCTGTTTTATAAAAAATTGTGTAATTATGAAAGATATGACTCTTCTTATATCTAGGATTTTTAATTGAAATTGACAATTTCAGATAATTGTAATATTCTGAAATAGAACTTATATCTTTAGCTCAGATAATAATAAAATTAAATAACAGTAGATTAAAAATTGCTATTAAAATATTCTACTGAATTCTAACAAAAGGTTCCAGTCGTAAAGAAAATTCTGTAATTATGAAAACTTTAAAAAACTATGCAAAATAAAACTGAAATTTCTAAAATAAAAAAGCTGTTAAATCCACAATATTTAAAACTGACAATGCTCATTTTCAATAAACAATATTATAAGAAAATTTTGTATTGAAACTTCTGGAACAGCGTCTATAAATTCTCTACGCAAATTGTACCTCTAATTGATCCAATCTTTTAATTCTAAGGAGAAGCTTATAAGAGGAATCCAAAAATTGGATCAATTACTTATCAAGGTCGAAATCCTCTTCCTTCTGATTGATCTTAATTGTCTAAACAATCGATGATTAGTTTTGCAATCTCCGAATGAAAATTCCTGAAAGGCATTTGAAATTGACACTTTTATCGAGTCTCGTTTTCCCTCTGGACTGCAACGATTCTGCACAATAATTCGCCGATAATAATGTAGATCGGTTGGAGAAAATCGTACATAGCGAAGCCGATTTATTTCCAACGACCATTATCTATCCTTCTCTGCAATTAAACGTTCGCCTCGCGCATCGAAGGAAATAAAAATAGAAAAAGCAATACCGATTTCCACTGGCAGACACAACGAACCTGTAAACCGACACGATCTATCGACTCCATGAACCAGCGACACGAGTATCGTACTTGATGCATGAAAAAATTAGCTATCATCGGGGATCAGGATTCAATGAATCAGATTTTTCCACCGTCAAGTCATCGCCTTTCGACCCAACGAACCGATCGACGGAAGAGAGTCACCGTTATCAGCAGCCCCCAACGAGTTCTATTCATAGAGAAACGATAATCAGGAATCGGCAACGAATCGTCGGCGAAGGAAAACGAGGGTAGGAGGTCGAAAATACTCGGAATTATCGAGAGGAAATATAGTCGGAACGAATCCGACGCGATCGGACGATCTATGCCGCACGGGTACGTCTGATCACACGGTATACCGATCGTACTACACTCATCGTTACCGAAAAACACGATTATTTACGATCGAGATCACACTATTCGTCGACGACCACAAAAACGCTGTGAAAATGAGACGAATGAAACGATCTCCTGGATCCCCGTGCGGGATCTGTTCGGGTTCTTCTGTACCGAAGAAACGGGGAAAGAGATGCCGCGATCTCGCTTCATCGACCCCTTCTCTCGATCTACTGTGGAGCTGACCGCACGGATGTTCGCTTACCGCCAACATCCAACGGCGATCTCTCCCTCCTCGCGTTGGACGGAGCCGAACAGCGGACCACCTACTCCTCCGTCAGCCTCCGATCTCATCGGTTCCCCTCTTTCATCTTCTTCCTCTTATCGTGCCTCTCCTCCTAATCCGTGAAATCTGGAACAAGAACCGCGTGGCGAGGCAAGCCGGTACCAGTGGCACCGAGCAACTCGGTACCAACGGAGGTCTCTTCTTAAACGAGTCCCGCGCGCTCTCCGTGGACATAAGTCTTCCACGTCGTTCCGATCGCCATCGCGACGATCAGACTGGCGCAGAAAGTTTCCTATTCACCTGGACCAACGATCAGACAGGTCGGGGCCAATTAACGATCGCGGTGAAAGGGTCCGAGGTTAATACGCGGTGTTCGCCAGTGTCATCACCGAGAACGGGACACGTCCAATCGACCGGTGGTACCGATCCCGGGTCGAATAGTGAGAAAATCGAAGACACGTGGCAGTCGTGACGGAGAATGCATCAGCTCGCGGACCGACGGTGATCGATTCAGGGAAACGAGAGAATATCATTCAGTTCGGTTGAAGGCTAGCAAGAAAGTAGAGGAGATTCGTCCGGTGTCGATCTATAGTATTTCTACTCGGTTCGTACGTTCCAACGTCGAAGAATGCCAAGAAACGGCGCGATGACGTCCAGAAGGAGCAGAGCGAGGACGATAGTCCTGCTGGGTCTGGTGCTGCTCACCCTGCTCGACACTGTCGGCGGTATACCTTACAAGAGGTCCTTGTTGAGGCTGTGCTCAAAGAGTCTGAGCGACGCCTTGTTCCTGGCATGCAACGGTCGCGGATACAACGAGCCCTTCTCCTACAGTGGGGAGGACGATCCCCAGGACTCCGTGGGTCCAGGACTCGCGGAGGAGTGCTGTTACCACCAGTGCTCGTACTCGCAGCTGGAACAGTACTGCAAGCCGAAAAAGTCCAGTACCGCGGACGTCGAGTGAGTGGATGTTAGTTTCTCGATTTTATTCTTTTGCTAACCCTTCTATCACCATCCTTTACCTACGATCAACCCTTTCGCCTGTGGCCTGGCTCGTACTGCTTCTGGCGCCATCCTGCGCGTTCATTGTTGATCAATCCTGTTAGTGGTTCAGTTTACTCGATAACAGCAGTGATCTGAGTGGTGCAGTCGGTGGTAGGTCTGAGAGGATCGTGGAGAAGTGCTCGTGAGTCTAGTCTTCTAATTATTTTATTTCTCTTTTGAATTTAGAATATTTATTTAATTATTTTATTCATTTAGAATATTAATTTATACATTTTATTGAGGTATGTTTCATCCCTTATCTATTCAATTTTCTACATTATTTTTAATTAAAAAATTAGTCGGTAGTTCTAGTGTTAAATATGTTATAATGGCGAACGATCCCCCATGGTAGTCGGACGATTAACTTCATCGAAACGAAGTTCCTGATAGTGGATTTTGCGTTTTTTTCGGTAGCTCCGATTAACGATTATGGCTGCTTACCTCTGACACCGTTAACCTTTCCAATAATACTCGATTCTTCGAGCTGTTCTTCGGTATCTCTCGTCGATGAAGAGAGAAAAAAGAAGAAGAAGGATTTATTAGCTTCGCGGAATCGAGCGGATTTAACTGTTAGATTGAACCGCTCATTATCTAAACGATCCATTATGCAAAAGATCTGCGAAACAATGTTCACCTTTAACGCGGGTTTTTTCCAACCATTTCGAATCCAATTACCAGCGCAGATTAATTCGCCGTTGCACGATACCGCGGCGCTCGTTACCCTTCTATCGATGTTGTTCAATTATTTATTCACGCGATTCCTCGCGGATCCGCTTCGAACGTAGCCGATTCGTACGAGAATCTGTGCGGAACGCACGTGCCACTTCGGCGATAAGATTAATTTTTTAATTTTAACGCACGATACCGACACTGACCATTAACAATTAGGTCCAATTCTTAACCCTTCCGAGGCAATCACGAGAAGCGTTCTTATTTAAACTCTTCGAATATTTTAACGACCCTGAATTGCATTTTCATGCAATTTGCATATAATATAAGATACATTCGATTTGCATATCACCTTGTTAAGGCTTATCAATCCTCATCTAATCAAGGTGAGTCCAATGGACTCGGACACAGTGGTCCGACGTTTGATCAGATATTTCGCTCAATCATCCGGAAATGCATCGATCCTTTTATTGTTTACATCGACCGTTCGAAAGCATCGAATCGGCAAAAGCACCTATTTACTCGATCGGAATTCTTCGAAACGGTTAATCGTCCAGCTTGTTGTTATTCTTTCATTTTTTTTTCTTCTTCTTCTCTCACGATAGAAGGGAGTCATCGAAGCGAGTGGACTTTTACCTCGGTCGATAGTAGGTGGCTCGGGGCGTGTTATTAGCCCGGTCGATCCCGGTCTTCGTCGACGAACGGAGCGGAGCCGATGGTAGATAGAAAAGCGGAACGAAAGAGCATCGGGAGAGATCGTTTCGTATTTTTTTATCAACCGCCTGACGATAATCTCTGTCGCTTTTCCTAAAGTTCACGGTTGCGCGGAGTGGCCTCAGCAGGAAGGTTAGTCCGAAGTACTAGGACGACTCCCGGCTAATCTCTGCCACTGTTTTTTCATTCTTGTTTCTCCCCGCTCGCGACCGATCTCGCGTGTTTTCGACCCGGGCCGAACGTGGACATCGATACCGATTTCGCCTGCCCCTTGTTTACGCGCCGCGATACGAGATACACGTGAATATTCTGAGATCGGTTGGGAACAGGTCTGTTTCCATCGTTTCTTCTTTTTTAAATACGAAACGGTTTGTTGACATCGTTTCTCTTGCAAATTTTAGGTCCATTCAATGTCTCCTCATAATCGAAACTTAGAAATATTCTAGGGAGTTAAATTTCAATTTTAAATCTATGTTTGCTTCTTCCAAGAGTACTTTCGTTAGAAAAATAGAGAAATGTATCTCAAATAGGAAATTGTTTGAAAGTTCAATAGAAATTAGAGAAATCAGAGGAAATATTGAATTCTGCGAATACAATTTCAGTAGAAACTGATACCACGTGTCAGACACGATCGGTTATCTACAGTTTATTCTACTTCTCCGTTTTTCTCAATGAATCTTATCTTTCTAAATCGTTATTTTAATAGAGAGAAGCTAAATTAATGAATTATTTAAAAGTATCGCAGTCTATTGAATGACACTTTGTTTTACTACGTTCAGTTTATATCGATTTATAAACATTCTTACCCGAAAATTTCTGCGATATTTAGTGCAAACTATTTTTATAATCGTTTTTTCCTTTTTTCTTTTCGACACGTCGCTATCGTTCAAACTTCAGACACGGTGCGTGACCTTAAATAGAAGTGTAGGTCTCGTTATCGGATGGAAAAAAAGAAGTTTATTCTATCTGAAATATAAAAACAAGAACTCCAAAGATAGAAATAAAAGATTGAAAGAAATCTCGAAAAATTTCATTACTATAAACATAATCGTAAAATAATACACGCGATACACTTATTCTTACATAAAGTTATTATCTTTACTGATTAGAGAACAAAAAAATTCTCCGTTACATCACATGTAACTTATTTATCCGCCGAGTTATGCTAATAATGACACTTAAACCTTATCTCAACAAATCACCACGTTGTGTATAATCCGTACATATTTTAATTACATTTCTCTTGTACTCAGGACGAAAGGGTTATAAATAGAGAATCACCTCCTTAAATACCTTCAATATTTTTTTTTTTTTCTTTCAAACACGTCGATCGATATTTATGTGGTTTTTTTTTTGATCTGATTTCAGAAAGAACTCGATCTGGATCGAGAATTTCCCGTATCCGTCCACGAGGCCGGGAACGTCGTCGTCGGAGGAGAGATCAAAATCGGATATCGACAATGTAGTCGACCATATCAAATGTAGGATCCATGGGTCAAAAGGGGCACAGAAGAAGGGGACTAATATGGACCGTGACGACGACGCCGCCTGCTGCGATGGGAGAAGCTCGCAGAAGAGGCATCGCGGCGGTCATTTCGGCTGCAGGCATCGACGACAGAGGCGTCGTCGTCTTGGCAAGGTGTTTATCCGTTCATTTTCTTTTAATAACCACCTACCAACCAAGTGCTATGATTTTATAACATTTTTTCATCAAATATTTGATCGTTGAAAGGGTCAGAGATAATTTTAACCATTGAGTCTGGGTCGATCGTGACCCAAACATATTACCCTAAAATTAAATGTATAATTTTTAAACAAAAGAGTTTCTTAAAGGGACAGTGTAAAATTTAGAAAATAAAAGTGATATATGATGTGGAGAAATAAATTAGAACTGCGGCTCTCTCCATGGTCCGCCGTCTCGGGACTCCCTCCCTGGTCCGCCGTCCAAGGGTTAAATAACGCATCGTTTATCTTACGCATATTTCGAATAAGTCTGAATCTAATTAATAACTATATAAACATAATTCAAGTCACGATACATTTTTATCGTGTTTCCTTACTGATTAATTTTCTTGCAACGAAAGCAAGTTGCTATTATTAATTATTAATAACCGCAGAAAAATATCTTGCCGACTCTGTTCGATCGTTTATAAAGCGTTATATTTAACTATAATAATCTCATAAATTTCCTTCTTCTCTTTTAACAGAAATCCTTTTTTTCTCCTTTTCAGGCATTGGAAAGGATGCTGGCATCGAACTCGCCGAAATCGAACAAAAGTTCGCCGTTCCCCTAAGAACAAGAGAGAAGAAATCCAAGGAAGTGATAGAACTGAAGAAAGAGAAACGACGATGTGCCTGGTATCACGGTGCAAAAATTCTCCCTCCTCTTTTCTCGCTGAAGCGATCAAATATCAAAATTCAACGACTAAACACAAAAAAGAGAGAGAACGAGAGAAGAAAGGATAGAAAACCGAGGAAGAGAACCGTGAAGAAAGGGCGAAAAGGACGGTGGTGTACGCGAGCGTGCAATCAGTAAGATGTCTAGTCCCATTAAACAGTGATAGATAATTAAAGGAAAAAGAAAAAAAAAAAAAAAACAATTTTGATCATTATATTCTACGGAGTCAAAGAGAGACGAGTCAAAAAATTTTCGTCGTTCGATCGTCCCACTTGAAATCCACGGGACAATATTCAAGATCGAAGGTGATTCGGATCATCATGGATCATCTCGACGAAACAACAAGGAAAATGAAGGAAAAATTCTCGATGCAAAAAGAAATCGAGATTTGTTTTTCAAATCGGTTGCGAGTCGAATCGATTAATCGCGACTGGGTGACGACAATGATTTAAGTTAGTCGCGCGATCTCCTAGAGAAAGACTTAAATACCAGTGCTGTATAATATATATGTACGTATGTATATTGTTTTTATTTTTGTTCGTTTTTATTTGAAATTTTTCTTTTTTGTTTCTCTTTTTTTTTCGTAATTTAGCTCAATTCTCGATGACCACCTTTTTCTCGGTTGCCGGTGACTCTCGAGCTCCCTTGTCGAACAATGATCTCACTAGTATTAAAGTTAAGGATTTGTTATTATTATTATTATTGTATTTTGTTTTGTTTGTTTTTTTTTTGTCTTTTTAAATTAGTGCTAAATGAACTAGTCACTAAGGAGAACGATCCGAAGCATCCGGCAACCGCGTGATCGGAAAAGGAAGTCGGAATTGTACGATGCGTTTGATTCTCGAACAAAAGGAGCTGGGTCAATTATAACCCACGGTGATTCAATTCGAATTGAACCTTGAAATTTTTAAAATAACAATTTTTCTGTGTAGGTAAAATATGTATTACCTAAAGTGATGATAGAAATTTGGAGAAAAATTGATAATTGAATCCAAATTCACTGTTAGAAAAATAATATCTAAAAGAATAGAATGGAATTAAAGAAAGGAAAATTGCTCGGCGACCCATTGTTCGAGGATTAAGGGTTGAAAGTGTCGAAGGGAAATAAGAAAACGGGTCAGACTCGACCTAATCTATTTTCACCTTTTTCGATCGAACATCTAACAAACTATTGATCGTCTGTCTTTGAAACGATTCATCGGTGGTTCTCTGACACGTTGACGGATATTTTGTATGCCTTCGATCGATCAAGCATACGAAAGTATAATTTTTTAAGTTAATTTTTTAACTTACTATCTCGTACTATTGATGTAGAATGGAGGATGTTCAGAATCTGAATTCTGAATACAATTTTTATATAGTTAGTGTAATTTCAACGTGTTAATATTTTAACCCCTTGCACTCGATATTTGTAATTATTATTTATTTTTTATTATAGTAAATTGTTCGATTTTCATTTCACCCCATTCGATGGTGTTTTAATTTGAATTCTTGATCGCGTTATATAACTTTTAATTAAGGCAACGAAATAGGAGATGATTCGAGTACAAAGGGTTAAGTCCCACCGAAAAAAAAGCGAGGATCTCTGTTTGACAGAACGATATTGTATCAGTGCTGTCCCATGGGGTCCTGACGAAGTTAGACACAAAGAAATCGATGTATTTCGAACGAATATTCATTAGTTACATTTTTATTGAATGTAATGTGATATCTGCCAGCGTTTCTGGCGTATTAGTGAGATTAAACTTCGAAGCTTAGCTTGGACAGCACTGTTTTTCCAAGTGAAAAAAAAGCAAAGTAAAAGAATATTATAATTTTAGACAATTTAACGCGTTTCATACCATATGAATAATATTCAAACGATTAGTATAATTGCGACAATTTTTTTACGAATCCAAGATTCGATTATTTAGAACATTTTCATATAGCATGAAACGTGTTAAACAAATTTGTATAGTTAAAATAATTTGATATATGGGACAAGGCAACATTGAATGATTTTAAATAATACATTATTCGATTGTAAAAATAATAATAAATAGACTCCATTCAATAGTGTCTTGTGTCGTATCGCAAATTTAAAAAATAATTTTCTATTTAAGAACAATGTCACCGAAAGTTCCATTTTTAAATTATTATATCAATCATTCGTCAATAAAACTGTTATCTAAAACAGCAAAAATATCTCCTTAATATATCCTTCGATTAAATAAAAGGCATAGTAAAGTCTCCGGTAGATCGTAAAAATTTTTACAATTTTCAAACGATTTCCTTCGGATTGCAACACGTGGCGAGTTATGATTTCATTTCTCTCGAGGATCTTTTTTATTTATAGAATTTTTTTTTATTTTTGACAATTCCCAAACATTGCCATCAGAAGTTAATTTGATAATGAAAAATTTTCCTATTTAAAAGATTCACTTTTCAAAGAATAGACGAACTAGGCGAATTGCAGCGCGGTTTAAAATGCACTATTGAGTGCATTTCGGTGCATCTGCCGACAGATTGAATCGTTAGGCGGTCACGTTGGTGGCAACGTGTCGAACGCGATGCTCGTGCACCACGTTTCGTCTATTCTAGCTGGTAATTTGTACAAAGATCCTCGAGAATTTAATAAAAGAATCAACAGAGTCTATTGGTAGATTTCGTGACCAACTTATTTCATTGTTCCTGCTTTGGAACACGCCTCGCGTTAGAAATTGAAATCTTTCAGAGGGTGTCGTTAAAATATTTTGTTTTATTAAATTGTTTTAATAAAAATAACATAAGAAGATATATTTAATATTTTGTTGAATATTTTTACTAAAATCTACTGGAGCTAATAATAACCCTTTCGTTTTACAATATCGAGTCACAGTCGTATAAATAAATAAAAAATAGTACTGAAATATGTTTACGAGGGTCCCATAAAGGGGACGCGTTACTAACTACAGAACACAAGTGCAATTTTGTACGACTGTATCAGCGAATTTTACAGCTTAGCTGAAAATATAGTCGTTGGAGGGTGCAAGTTATGGCCGGAAGTAGTATTTTCAAACACGAAAATAAATTTTACGATTGTTCGCTGAATCCGTTTGCTGGGCTCTTAAAAGACCTTCAAATCGAAGCCCTCTTTGGAGGGAAGAGAAATGTTCTTTTCTCTGTTTCTGTATGTTTTAAATTAATAGGTATAGGTATACACATGGAAATTTTTAAAATGATAAAAATCATTGAAATTTTTGAAATTTTTGAAATCTCAGTAGTTTTGATGATTAAATAAAATTAAAATTCGTAAAATTCAAACTGATTGAAGGTATCGAAAATTTTCAAAAAGAAAATCTCGAGTACCTATTGCAACTCGAACCCATTACTACATATGTCTCCTATTACATTCTTACAACCATTAAACGCTGCACACGGTTCGCTTATAAATTGGATGATAGTAGCAAACCAACTACGGGACATGCAACTGCACTATGCAACTGCACTATCAACCTAAAGATTCTTCCCATTTGATAGTTCAAGGCGAACCATTATAATTCCCTCGGTTTTTCACGGTCAAATAAAGCAGAGATTAATAGCAATCTCTTAGAATATCTTCTAGAAATTCAATTAAGATTACGAATATAATGTGACTCGATATTATAAAGCAAAGGGTTAAGAAACAGATTAGTGAGGATTTTTGTATTATCATTATTAAAAGTGACGTATTAATTTTCCTGTAAATAAATATGGTTTAAGTAAAAAATGGTTCCTCATGGAATTTCGATCAGACTTCTCAATACTTAAATAATAAATTAAACGGAGGATGTTATTTGAAAATGTCGAACCAATTTTACTTATGTGATATGAAAATAACGTCCATCTTAAATGAAGTCTGTGTTAACATTGAATTAGATTTAAGTTACGACTGTTTAGAGAAGCAGAATTGTTTGAACCTCCAATCGAGATTCAAACGAGTTGTGATATCCATTGTAAATAAATTTACTATACTTGACTTTGTTTGCTTCGAGCAAATGAATTTTGTAAATAGACACTTGTAAATAAACATTATATCAATTTTCTGTAAATAAATTCTGTTTGTAAGAAACAAGTGATTATCGTTCTTTATATTTAACCTTCGATATCGTTATCATTAAGTCATACACTATCCAATAAATTCACTAAAATCCTCTTTCTCATTACCATATTTAGTCAAAAAACGAAAGAAAGAAAAGTTAAGTTGAATTAAATTAAATTGAATTAAGTTAGATTTTAATTTGGCTAGATTACCTATCAGATGACCCAAGTGTACAGCACCGAGCATGGATGCCTCAGTGGATACCTGGGCCACATTAGTAAGAAAATGGCGGGCAGTTGGTACCACTGCGGAATAGAGAACAATTCTACCCAGCATGCTTTGAAGGAGTGTCTCATGAGATCGTGAAGGACTCTAGAAAATATTATAGGGTGTTAGAAAAGTTAGGTTAGGTATCACTGTGGAATGGAGATCAGCTCTACCCAGCATGCTTTGAAAGAGTGCCTTATTGTGATCGTGAAGGACCCTAGAAAATATTATAGGTTAGGTTAGAAAATATCTAAGTTAGGTTAGACCCTCAATTAGGTTAGGTACTACTGCGGAATGGAGACCAATTCTACCCAGCATGCTTTGAAGGGGTGTCTCATGAGGTCGTGAAAGACCCTAGAAAATATTATAGGGTGTTAGAAAAGTTAGGTTAGACGCCCAATTAGGTTAGGTACCACTTCGGAATGGAGACCAATTCTACCCAGCATGCTTTGAAGGGGTGTCTCATAAAGTCGTGAAAGACCCTAGAAAATATTATAGGGTGTTAGAAAAGTTAGGTTAGACGCCCAATTAGGTTAGGTACCACTTCGGAATGGAGACCAATTCTACCCAGCATGCTTTGAAGAGGTGTCTCATGAGGTCGTGAAGGACCCTAGAAAATATTATAGGGTATTAGAAAAGTTAGGTTAGGTATCACTCCGGAATGGAGATCAACTCTACCCAGCATGCTTTGAAGGGCTGTCTCCTGAGATCGTGAAGAACCCTAGAAAATATTATAGGGTGTTAGAAAAGTTAGGTTAGGAGCCTTCTCTAAAGTGCTGAGCCCGAATGGCGCGAACATCAGGGAAGGTTAATTATAAATATCCTCCTTCAGGATCAGGTATGACAACAATGCACGATGTGGGAGCTCTAAGAGTGTTTATTATAGTTCTAGTAAATAAATGTACCATACTACCTTATCTCCTCCCCAAGGAAAAAAGAGTGTCTTTAGAAAATTTTCCCCACATAATAAAAAGGAAATTGGATTAGTGTAATAATATATAAAAAAATAATCATTTTATTAAACTTTTGCCTGCTATTTTATATTAGATATACTATAAGTAGATTTAATTCACTCGATACTGAGGTAGTTGAATAAAAATTGTAAGAAATATAAGATCTTAAAACAAACACCAAAAAATTCTGAATTTTTTATTGTATAAAGATTCTCAAATAGAGTGTTTACTTGAGAATTTAAGTACAATCGATAATATAGATTTTCGATTCGTTTCCCAGAATCGTGTCCTTAAGATTTCCATTCGACATTTTTTGGCAGTGGATCAAGAGTCTTACAATTAGTTTTAATATCCCATGCACGGGATTAAACTCGGATTATCGTAACATAATTTCGGGTTCGGGCAGCATTTTGTAGCGACTGTTTGAAAAATCTTTTTCTTCAGATCCTTTGAATTCCTCGGCATCCTGTCGCCGACCTCGTAGAAAAGTTCTTCAAGTTCCTCCGAACTTAAATCGAAACCAAGAAGTTTGTCTGGATTCTGAAAAATAATCATCGATAAATCTATCGATCACTGTTTCCTCAGAGTCGTCAATAAATTCGACAAGAATCCTCTGTTAATTAATCGCAATCACAAAGTCTTCTCGAAATCGATCAATGAAATCGACGATTGTTTCCTAATTCAAGCAATGTACCTGAATTCAATCACGTGTCGTTTTACTCACACTGGACCTTATCACGGGATAGGATCCCGAAGGTCGATACGGAATAGGAAATTCAGGAACGAAGCTCTCTTCCACCATCGTGGTATCCTGATTCTCCGCGTATCCAATTCCTGGAACGCTGATTTCCGTTTTGTGAAACGTGTTGGTGGCAATGTTCGTCACCGGAAGTCCCATACCACCGAATAATCCAGAAATAGAGGGAGCTGACTCCGGGAAAAATTGTCGTTTCTGTTGTTGGACGCCTGGCGCCGTATCTTGCGATGCTTCTGAAAGGCAAATCACTTTTCCATTCACTAACCTTCGGCCAGAGGTGTTTGCAAATAAGTCGGAGAAAAAGTTGTCGCTCCTTGCAAATTCCTTGCATATGATGCCTTTTTTTCTCGGCTATGTATTGCAATATGAAAACGGCACGGTATACCATAGTCATAATTATTTAATATTCGATAATTAATATTTTCAACATTAGGACTTTGAGTATTTTTATGTATACAGTGAGCAGTGAAACCTTTCCCTAGGAAATTTTAGACTCTTTTTTCCCTACATTTAATCTCAGCCATCTGGAAAGTCTACGTTGCTCTGAAGTGTACGTTAAATCCCCAAAAATAAATTTTTTCCTAGGCTCTTTTCTCCTTACACTTAATCTTAGGCAGCTGAGAAGTCTACTTTGCCTCCAAGTGTACATTAAATCCCAAAGACTGAATTTCTCCCAAAACTCTCCTCCTCCTACACTTATTCTGAAGCACCTGGGAAGTCTACGTTGCCCTGAAGTGTACATCAAATTCCAAAAATTGAACTCTTCCCTCTACACTCATTCCCAGCCACCTGGGAAGTCTACGGTACCCCCAAGAATTCCTCCTTCTACATTTAATCTCAGTCAGCTGGAAAATCTACTTTGCCCTGAGGTGTACATTGAATCCCAAAAAATGAATTCCTCCCCCACACTCATTCTCAGTCACCTGGGAAGTCTACGTTGCTCTGAAGTGTACATTGAATCTCAAAAAATGAATTCCTCCTATACTTAATCTCAGTCAGCTGGGAAATCTACTTTGCCCCCAAGTGTACATTGAATTTCAAAAAATGAATTCCTTCTTCTATACTTAATCTCAGTCAGCTGGGAATCTACTTTGCCCTGAAGTGTACATTAAATCCCCAAAATATGAACTCCTCCCCCACACTCATTCTCAGTCACCTAGGAAGCCTACTTTGCTCCTACGAATTCCATCGAGATCAACGGAATGTCTCACCTGTAGGCTCAAGCTTGCCCATCTCATCATCCATCATTTCCAGATCGAACCTAGGGTTGGCTCGTTTGATCCTCGGTCCCTTGCAACTATTCATAATCACGTCCCTAGCGATGTTCTTGCACTGCAAGGACAGCCTGGAATCCGCTACGGACAACCGTACGAACGCGATCAAAGTCGCGGCGAGAAACGCGGCCCGTATCGCTCGTTGCACACGATGCATCGCTTGCACCAGTTTCTTAACTAAGAAAGCCTGTGACACACTCTCCTGTTTACAACACGAATCGCACGAGATCGTCGATTCCCGATGGTCCTTGCTCCACTCGAGTCGTCTCCGACAGTCCTTCGGACTTTTAACAACCGACTTATCCGCTCGAACGTGTCGCACCGATCATCTCGCAATCGCGTTTGTTTACCTGACTGCCGCATTTTCGAGCGTGTTTGATAACAATTCGGTATCATTGCCGTGAAAAGGCTACCGCCACCGTTATTACGTCTTAATCGTGACGACATCCCGTTACCGATTACCGAGAATCCGCAGGTGGATTTCCTTTAACGACGGTCAGAGTCGCGGGACGTGGGTCGATTAGGCGTGTGACAGGTGCTTGAATTATTTGCAGCTTCGGATACCAGTCGGAAAGTCATTCGTCGATGAGCTAATAGAATTACTATACTTTTTATCAATATCTCATTTATCATAGCCAATGGTTTCGGAAATGTTGCTATTAATTTTGGAAAGGAAATTACTGCTCCGAGGACACCTTCAAAGGATTTTCACCCTTCAGTCCTTTCCAGTGAAGATTTCCATTGGGGAACGAGTAGCAAAGGTATTTATTATATTTTGTCGTGTTTAATAATTGAATGACTGTTACTAATAATTCCATCAGGAATATTTCATTCATATTCGATTGCTGAATGGTACAGTGCGTACGAGAATGGCGAGGTGTACATTGAGGTACGATAAGTATTTAATTCGAGTGTCAAGCATCCCATGGCACCTTGTCGTTTTTAAAGAATCCAACTCGACGAACCGCCTCGCTGGCGTCAGACGAAATTAGCGGCTAGATCATTGTGCCCTCGTGTGCACCGGCTAATTGCAAGCGTCTCGACGCGACGCCGGAGCCAATCTTCGGCTGTTCCCCTCTTCGTCTTGCCTACTTTTTTCGATTAACTCCCATTGCACCGACTGTCGCATCGGTCTGCGCACAAAGGGGGTCAAACACGCGTTCAACTACTTCATCATTCCATCTTTGTCCCTCTAAGGCGAGCCACCGACTCTGTACATAGATTCCACGAGTTAATGGATAATTTCTTTCGCGATAACCGCCGTTATTGACTCAAAGAGTTTCGCGGTTTGTCGCGTTCGTCGGCCGCCTTTATTCCAGCCAGGGCCGGCCCTGAGATTTCAGGGGTTCGAAAAAGGGCCCCTCCACATATATGACATAAAAATAAGTATCTTAAATAAAATTTATAAAATTAATATTCAAGTAAATGTTACTCTTCTTGCATTCTTGGATGCAAAATCGTCTAATAGGGTCCCTGGACCCTGGGGGGGCCCTAGGGGCCATCTGATTAAATTCTTCCGTACGAGGCTGATTGATTATTTATAATTAGAAATTTTTCATTTTTACTTGTTTCAAAAGAATAAATTTATTTGTTGGGAATCTGATCGCTTGTTACGAGAAAAAGGAAAAGATCAGGAAGTTATCGCAAGGGTATTTTGCGTGTCAATGAAAGGAAAAAAATGAGATGCTCGTGCACGCTCGCGATGCAACGTAATTGCTTTGGAATATTTCAAATAACTGATAACGAAACTATGCTGGCTCGTGCGATTTCGTTGAATAATTCTATTTGCGTGTAACGATGCTTGCATACTTTGATCTAGCGCCAACCGAAATAGCATTTCTAATTATCGTTAATTAAAATTATGTTTCCTCATTTTCATGTTGATATCGGTTCGATAATTGAAAACGTTGTTGCTCGTGAAATTAACGAAGTGTTATTGTAGGGTATTCGAGTACGTTCGCGATCTAATTTAGCTCGGTTTCGTTTCTGGGTCAGTGGTACTCCAGTTGAAGCGTTACACGTTAATCGGGATCGTTTATCTTTTAAGGAATAAATTAATGGGCGTTGCGAACAACGAACGTTGTACAATAAATTGTTTCATTCGCATTTTCGCGTTGAGTAGGAGTTATTGAAAGTTACTTGGAAAATTCTTTAATGGAAGATAAATTACGACGCAAGTTAGTACGTGACGAACGATACGTGAATAATTCAGATAACGGAATTAATTATATAATCTAACAGAAGTTAACTAAATGAATTTTTGAAAAAGATCGCAGTGGTGTATGATACGATTGAAAATAAAATTTAATAACAAGAATACTACTGTTAATATATTCTACATTATATTTATATTAAAAAAAAATCATTTTTATATTAAAATCAATGGGGTCTTTTTTACTGAAAAGCATAGTCGTTAATAACTTTGCTATTGAACTATTAAAGATTATGATTGTACAAAACAATAGACATTAACACTTTTTGAAAATATCATCCCATAAAGAATTGTTTAAAAAATAAAAATTGCACCAATGTATAGTTCGAAACACAATTTACACATAGATTTTCCCCAAATATTTTATAATATATTTTACATAAAAACACGATCATTATTAATTTAAAATTAAACTTATATAAACTGAGGAAAATAAGAAACGTTGATATCGTTGTTTGTATGAATCAACAATGTTTGAACAATATTTTATAAAACAAACAATACGAACATTTCAAAAGATACCCGACTTACGTGGAGGCGTAGACCGTGGCGCTACCTGTTCGCATTTTAGTGGTCCCCTAGCTTAGGGGGTTTGACACGTATGCTGTTTTTCTTGTTTCCGGACTCGTATAAATGTCAGTTCATCAATTGAAAGATATCGTCGTTCTTCGTTTTTCCACGATTTTCTCGCGATCAAGTGCGTCAAACGTCATCGGCATTATTATAGTATCGTGTTCAATGTGACACGTTAATATCTAGTGAACGCGACATAACCTCACTTTCGAACTGTTTTTTAAATAACCCGTCTCCGACTATTCACTATGATCATTTGATTTTAAATCGTACATTGATCGTTTCTAGTTTACAGATCGTAACGCAGGTTCTTCTTGACAAAGTGTGAAACACAATAGGAACAATGAGCACCGTTGCTGAACAACCTTGTTACACTTTAATAAACATTCCGACCGATACGGAGCCATTGAACGAGCTCCAACTGAAACAGGATCTCGAAAAAGGCGATGTTCAAACGAAAATCGAAGCACTTAAGAAAACTATTCACATGATTTTGAGCGGTGAACGCCTACCTGGTCTGCTAATGACCATCATCAGATATGTTCTTCCACTGCAGGATCACACGATAAAGAAGCTTCTATTGATATTTTGGGAAATTGTTCCTAAAACATCTCCCGATGGCAAACTGCTTCAAGAAATGATTTTAGTATGCGATGCGTATAGAAAAGATTTACAGCATCCGAATGAATTTGTCAGAGGTTCTACTTTGAGGTACTATTAACTGATACTTGAGATTCACTAATCGAAGTATGAATAATTTAAAGGATGTATTCATGTATTACAGATTTTTGTGCAAATTGAAGGAACCAGAGCTTTTAGAACCACTGATGCCTGCAATAATTGCATGCTTGGAGCATAGACATTCTTATGTGAGACGTAATGCGGTTCTAGCTATTTTTACAATTTACAGAAACTTTGAATTTCTCATACCAGATGCACCCGAGTTGATAGCAAAGTATTTGGAAGGCGAGCAAGATATGTCTTGTAGAAGGAACGCATTTTTGATGTTGCTTCACGCTGACCAGAGCAGGGCGCTGGCTTATTTAGCTGCTTGTTTGGATCAAGTGCCCTGCTTCGGTGATATACTGCAGTTGGTTATCGTTGAGTTAATTTACAAGGTGCGTATATCTTGAAGAATGTATTTTCAACATTCCTGCTTGATCAGTTTCTAATAAATTTATTTTTCCCCAGGTTTGTCTCGCAAATCCATCAGAAAGAGCTAGATTCATTAGATGTATTTACAGCTTGTTGAATTCACCGAGTGCTGCTGTGCGTTATGAAGCAGCTGGCACTTTGGTAACACTTTCGAGTGCTCCCACAGCAATCAAAGCTGCAGCCTCGTGTTACATCGAATTGGTTGTCAAAGAAAGCGACAATAACGTGAAACTGATCGTTCTTGATCGTTTGATTGCAATGAAAGAGAGTCCCGTTTATGAAAGAGTCCTTCAAGATTTGGTTATGGATGTGCTTAGAGTTCTAGGTAGGTTCTAAAGAACAAAGAGAAACGATACACCGATCCAGACAATTATTTAAAATATTTCTACTTCAGGTTCACCAGCATTGGAAGTCAGAACAAAAACGTTAGCTCTGGCGATGGATTTGGTAACCACACGCACGATTGAAGAAATGGTCCAACTTTTAAAGAAAGAGGTTCTCAGAACAGCTGGCGGAGAACACGAAGATGCTGGAAGATATCGACAGCTTCTCGTGCGAACGTTGCACGCTTGTTCCATCAAATTCTCAGACGTCGCGGCAACAGTGATCCCTGTGCTGACTGATTTTCTATCGGAGAACAACGAGGCTGCGGCTACCGATGTTTTAGTGTTCGTTCGCGAAGCTATTCAACGATTTGAGAATCTCAGGCCCCTTATTGTCGAGAAACTCCTTGAAGTAATTATCAAGTATCATTGATCTTCCTATGTTTCAATAAATTAACCCGTTCTTCTATTTTCTATCCAGGTGTTTCCACACATAAAATCAGTCAAGGTACACAGAGCAGCGCTGTGGATCCTCGGTGAATATGCAACATCAAAAGAAGACATAGAGGCTGTGATGAACCGAATACGCGCCGCCTTGGGCGAGCTGCCGCTGCTCGAAGCAGAGAATAAACGTCAGGCTGGCGAGAAATCGTCGGAGGATGGGAATGCACAAGCTGCACCAACGCAACTGGTCACCTCCGACGGGACATACGCTACTCAGAGCGCTTTCAGCGCAGCGTCTGCTCGTAATTGTCTTTAGAAATTTACAATGTAACAAACCACGCAATTTCCTAACATCCTCTCTATCCGATAGGTAAGAAGGAAGAGAAGCGTCCAGCATTGGTTCAATACATGATGGAGGGCGACTTCTTCATCGGCGCTTCCTTAGCCACGACTTTGGCCAAGCTGGCCCTTCGTTACAAGAGTCTCGAGAACGACAAGCAGAAGAGCAACCGTATGCAAGCGGAAGCGATGCTGGTGATGTCAAGCGTGTTGCAGCTGGGTCGTTCGGGTCTGCCTACGAAGGCGATGACCCACGACGACGCCGAGCGAATATCTCTGTGTCTGAGATCGTTGGCTTGCCCGGTGCCACTCGTGCAGACGGTGTTCACCGAGGGTTGCCGCGAGGCTCTAGGCAGAATGCTGGCAGCGAAGGCCGAGGAGGATTCGCAGAATCAGAAGGCGAAGGAAAAGCCAGGCAGCATCGTCCAGGTGGACGACGCGATACAGTTCCTACAATTGAGCCGCGGGTCAGATTTAGCCGGCGGGGCTGGCGACGTGTTCGAACAGAGCTTGAGCGCTGCCGTTGCCGGAAGACCCGGTGCCGGCGGAGACGCGCCAGCTCCCAGCGCGTTGAGCAAAGTCACTCAATTAACTGGCTTCTCCGACCCCGTGTACGCGGAGGCCCTCGTTCACGTTAACCAATACGACATCGTGCTCGACGTGCTCATCGTTAATCAAACCGAGGATACTCTACAAAATTGCACTCTAGAGCTCGCGACTATGGGCGATCTGAAGCTCGTAGAAAGGCCACAGCCCATCGTATTAGCGCCACGAGACTTTGCTAGCATCAAGGCTAATGTTAAAGTAGCATCTACAGAAAATGGAATAATATTTGGAAACATAGGTGATTAAGAATCTCCATTCATTTATACTGTACAGGGTGTAAAAAATTAATGGCTTCAGGGGGTGATGACTACAAAAAAAACTTGCCGCAAAATTATAAATAATTTTTTTTATAAATGTCCACTGATCCTAGGGTGTAGATTCACCCCCTGAAGCCATGAACATTGATTGTTTTACACCCTGTACAAAATTTTAGAACATATTGAACTAAGGATATTTATCGATTGATTTTCAGTTTATGATGTATCCGGCGCGGGTTCCGATAGAAGCGTAGTCGTATTGAACGATATACATATCGACATTATGGATTACATAGTGCCAGCAACGTGTACCGATGCCGAGTTCAGACAAATGTGGGCAGAATTCGAATGGGAGAACAAGGTTTCTGTAAACACGACACTGTCAGACTTGAGAGAGTATCTTGCTCATCTGTTGAAGTCTACCAATATGCGTTGTCTTACTCCGGAAAAGGTATTTTTCTCGTTTTCTATCCATGTGAAAAATACTGAATTGCTAAAGGGAAACGTGTTTCTGTTTCAGGCACTTTCTGGACAGTGCGGTTTCATGGCGGCGAATATGTACGCAAAATCTATATTCGGAGAGGACGCACTGGCCAACATGTCTATTGAGAAACCATTGAATAAACCGGACGCGCCGGTGGTCGGTCATATACGTATCAGAGCGAAGAGCCAAGGGATGGCGTTATCGTTAGGGGATAAAATCAATTCCACGCAGAAAGGACCACAGAGCAAAGTGGTGCAAGCCGCTTAAAACGCGTAGTAATTAAATCCGTTTCACGTATCCTCAGTATTCGAGTCGTTTCGGGGGAAAAAAAGCGTAGCCAATTGAATTTATTCAAAAGATGGGTTTTATAAATGGCGCGTCTCGTTTGTCTTCGGTCAATTCCAAACGATTTAAGGTTTCTTCTAACGCAGTGACGTTCAAACTATATTTTATACGACCAGAATATATTGGTATTTATGCGTTGCTTTATTTTCTTAATTAGATATTCTTGCTGTACCCGAAAGCGAAGAAATATACGTACACGATATACTTTAGTTACACGAACTTCTATTTTATTCTGTTGAAACTAACGTTTCTAATGCATACGATATTTTTTACAAAATAAAGAACAAATACTTTACATTGTATTCTATCACTCGTTTTACACTGTCTTTTGTTTCTTGCTAAAAAATTTTTCTTTTTTTGATTTAACGCTAAGTTTCACAGATTTTGATCTGTACACTAAAACAAGTGTAATAATATGAAAATAAAATAAATTCATCATATTTTATGTCAATCTATGTAAAGGTGCTTTGAAAGCAGTACTGTTACTGTCGTTTAGCAGTGAAGAGGTAATAGAAAATTGTCTCTTCCTTTTTTTAAATAAATCAATTTTCTGATTAAGTGACTCGAGTAATTGCAAGCTTTAATTATTTTTGTTTCAATTATTTGGTTGATATACGAACAGAAAATATTTTACCCGATAGTAGTAAATTTATGCTAATGTCGACAATAAGCTACTGATGGTTCGAATAAAAGGTAAAATATTTGCGACTTCCTTTTGATGGTTCGCAGTGGTATATGAAGTAAAATTGGTGGTGCAATTTTTAACAGGTTTCACATCAATACTATGGGTTTCAATCTATGAAAAGGACAACCTTGCAAAATCATAAGAACTCGAATTGCAAATGAACTATGAATATACAGTGGGCTATAAACGACCATAAATTTTAATTAATTGTAACTTCCAAGTGCATCAACCGATCTCCATGAAATTTTCATTATAGGCTCCCATAAAAAAGTTGAAAAATTACCCTTCACTATTTTTTTTCACGATTTCAATAAATTGTAATTTTTTAAAACGACAAAGGCACATATCTTAGTAAATTAATTTCTATAGCTTCTCGAGAAACTTCAAATCATTTGGTCCAATTTCTTTTTATAAAACCTAATCATTAAGTATACTCTTTTTATTAAACAAGAATTCCTGAAATTATTTTGCAACATTTAGCGTCTTCATTGCTTCGTAACGCGATCATCTTTGATATTCTCTTCGCACGATCCTTTTTATGGGAATTACCTTCTGAATTGCTCCTAAAAGTTACGATCCCCTTATCTCATGGATTTTCCAGATCTATTTATTCATCGAAGCACAGCGGTACCTTCTACAAAATATTTATAAGAAATTTCAAATTTTCCATCTTCCATGGTACTTTCCAGATTTATTTATTCATCGAAGCACAATGGTACCTTCTTCAACAAAATATTCATAAGAAACTTCAAATTTTCCATCTTCCATGGTGTCGCGATTAAATTCCATCGTAACTATTCTTCGTTATTTTCAATCTAATTTTAACTTCTCGGGAACATAATTTCCACCGAAAGGGTTAAAGAAGAAATCATCGTCTGTCTAATTCCATCTTGATGATGTCGTAAGATGCGTCACAGAAGATTGTAAAACGTCTTCGTGGTAAGAGCAATGGTATTAAGGTCGATTAATTTATTAAGCTGAGAAATTCATTAAACTGCACCCTTATTAAAATGTTCCCTCTTAAGGCTTTCCAGAGAGATAGGGGATGTATGGGGTTGAAGGAGGCAACAGAAACAAGGGAGGAAAAAAGGTGGCTGTTTGCACTGCAGCTTCATCCTCTGCACAGTCGATTGCAGCTGATGTTTGCTTGGTGCATCCAGGGGGATGTGATCATCAACCATCCTTCTTTTTTTTTATTTTGATGCGACAGAAATTCGAAAGCTATCTCGATGGATATTTTTAGAATATTTTTCAGCTTTTAAAAAATATGTTGTTGATTGGTATTCGATAGACAAAAGCAAATTTCACGAATAATTTATAAAAATTCTATTTAAAAATTGAGGGATGTTAATTAAAGAAGGAATAAATGGAGGACGTTAATTGAAGGTAACTGTGAAATATCAACAGTCTGGAAACTCGATTCTTTGCTCGCAGAAATAACACGTTCCATTGCTGAAGAGCAGCGGAAATAAGGGAAACATTGACGATCCATGGTGTTAACATAAAAACTATACGCGTTATAATTGCGTCTCATCCTTAATTGAAATACAGTGGTACCTCGGTATAGGTCCTATTTGGACGAGACAAATTTTGCTCGATTTACGACATAAATATTTTCTGTAAATTTTGTGTCATTTTTGAATAATTATCTCAGAGAAAATTTTTTTTTCTAATGTATTAATTTACAAACTGTCGTAAAGTGACAATAAATAAATTTGTTAAATTATTACAATATCATGTGAGTACTTCCCCAATGATTAGTACCCTTACATCCAAAAGGGATGCTCTTAAATAAAAGAGGAAAAATTAATGAGGGTATAATAATATTTTTTACATGAGAACGGGTTAATCATTTTTACATTACTATAATTTAATATTTAATAACTTTCTTATGGGAAAGGTCTTATGGTATAAGTTCAACCATCAGGAACAAATTAAGGTATACCAAGGAACCATTGTATATCAAATCTTTATAATTATTGACGAATAAAACTTTTTAGTATCTGCCGGAGAAAGCGATCGTGTTCATTGGATTCTCAGAACGATGAACTTTCTTCGATCCTCCAAGAGAAAAATCATCTGCACCGGATGATCAATCGAAGATGAAATCAGGTGAAAGCGGAGCGTAAAGAACCATCTTTTTCCCCTCGTCATTCGGAAGCGAGAACTTTCTTCGATGCGGTGAACAAAGGAAACAAGAGCGATCTTATTGTATTTGTGGAAACGGATCAGCGAGGAAAAAGTATCCGACAGAGGAATCGCGGGATCCATAAATTTCAGCTTCGAATCCGTGCGATCTTCAGTGTTTAACTCGACCGCGTCCAAGTTCACACAAAGATGATTAAAATAATTAAAATGAGACCGGAGGTAGGTTTTGTGGGATTGATACTATTTATCATACTTTTTATGGACGATTGCTCGGCTGGTAAAAAAATTATCAAGGTTCCTGATGACTTCCGGTACAAGGAGGACCTTGAAACAGCTGCCACAGAACACAAAGGTATTTTTAATACAAATTACCATTAAAAATCTTTCACAGGAATTTAATAACGAGTTGGTTGAATTTAAGAAAATGGGGTACACTTCAATCGAGCTGATTGTTTACCATAGATAGCCCTTGACCTGGCGATTTCAATGGTGGTCATCCTATCCCTTAAGGGTTAAAAACTGAAATAGTCCAAAAAGTGTTTTTTTTTGCAGATCTCAGTGAGTACCCTCCCTCCCTCCCAAGGGAAAAATACCTAAACCTAGCCTAAAATGATCCTATGAGTAATAGAGGAAGTGTACAAAGATTGAGGTCTTCACCTGACTCCTGATGGTTAGATCAGGTTAGGTTAGTTTTTTCTTTTTTTCTGGAAATTGAGATCGGTGCAAAAAAAAAACACTTTTTGGACCATTTCAGTTTTTGCCCTCTGAGAGGGGGGAGTTAAGGGATAGGACTACCTATGGTAAAAAAATTAACTCGATCGAGGGGTAAGTACCTCATTTTCTTAAATTCAACTAACGAGTCTAATGAATTTCTAATTAATTCCGAAACAGATGAAAGCAAACGAGAGGAGAAAGGAGGAGGGACGAAATACCAAGAGGATCACCACGAAGCCGACGAGGAGAAAGGCGACAAGGTACAACAATATTGTCATTAATATTAAACTAAACCCTCTATACAATTTGGATTCAGTGGAAGACAAATATTCGAAAATCATTTTGTACCTTTCGCTTCGACGCCCGTGTCTCTCGTCATTGTCAACGTTCCTTGACGGCTCTTCTTTCTTTCTTTCTTTTTTTATCGCCGGTAATATTAGTGTCCAGGGTATTATTTATTATACGGTCGTTTTTACGCGAACGACCTTCTCGCAACGTCGCCGAACGACGTCTCCTTTCTTCGTCGAGAAAATATTCTTTGTAACGATAGGGTGTACCGTAGCCCACCCCTTTTGTACTGCACGCCGGCTGATATTGCTTTTCACTTTTATTCCACGAAGATACCGGTCTGGGGTGGCAATTAATACGTCCGCCAACTACGTTACCCGCTAGAGAAACGCTTCGAGATTGCCCGTCTATCTGCTTCCCTACATCGACGTCCTCCTGCGAACTGTCTCCTTCCTGCTCCCGATGAGATCCTTCTTTATAACGTGGGATACTCGTTATTATATCTCCTTCTGAACTGGCCGTTCTATTATCTTCAAAAGGGATGAACGGTTCTTCTTTAAAGGAACAATTTCAAGTAGAATGATCGAATGTCACGGACTGAAAATCATGACATAAAAGTGTCACAAAATGATACCTACGATACATCAAATTGAAACTTCAAGTTTTAAAAAATTGACTACGTAAGCGTTTTGTTGATATATTTAAAGAAAATTGATTGATTCTTTGTGGAAACAAATATTGGATAAATTTGATTACTGACTTGATATTTTGAAAGGGGTTGAATCATGAATGAAAAGTGATACAAAATCATAATTCATTTAATAATTCTAATTGCAGAAAATATGTTCTTCCAAGAGTGATATAATATGGATTTGATTGATTCTATGCGGAAATAAATATTGGATTTTTATTACTGACTTGATATTTTGAAAGGGGTTGTATCATGAATGAAAAGTAACACAAAATCATAATTCATTTAATAATTCTAATTGCAGAAAATATGTTCTTCCAAGGGTGATATAATTCACATGGATTTTCCAATATTTTTAATAAATTATTGTGTCATTTATTTTGTCTCCATCGAACAGGGCTACAAAGTATTCCACGAGTTCGACAAGGGCGAAAAGGGCCACCACGATAAAGAGAATCACAAACAGAAGTACGACGAGAAAAAGGGTGAAGAAGAGAAGAAGCACGAGGAAGCGGATCATTACGACGAAAGTCATCACGGCGAGGAGGGTGAGAAAGCGGCGAAATTCGAGGATGAAGGGAAACACCAAAAGGGTTACAGTACCAAAGGAGAGCACAGTATTTTCAAAAAGGTACGTTTCAATTTATATTTTAACGAAAAATTTCCATCGTTGTTGCGAACGTAACAGGACGAATACGAGAAGAAACACGATTTTTACGACGAATACCACGAGGACGGGGAAAACGAGAAGCATGGAGGTTATCACCATGAACACGAGGGTAAGAAGGGTGGTCACGAGAAGAAGGGTCATACGGATTCCGCTAGTCGCGAGGTTTGTTCAAAGAGATAATTTTTCAGCAATTTCAACAATATTTCAGAAGCCAAATATTTGAAATTCTTCGAGAATTTATAGTCTTAAAATATTGAAACTAATTAAAGAACGATTTATCAGGATCATCACGGTAAAAAGAAGAAACACGAGGAGGGTCATCATCATCGCAATCAAAAGGGTCGCAAAGTGGAGGAAGGTCACGATAGTCATCATCAGCATGGAAAGAAATACGGAAAGAAAGGTGGACACGAATCGGGAAAGAAATGGTTGGCTAGCAGTGGTCATTGAACGATGAACTCTCCGACGGCGGACCATGGAGAGAAATCCCAATTTTAATCTACTTCTGCTATTTTCTCGCGATGTATGAAACTTTTTCGTTTAAAAATTATGCATTGTATATTTTTTGTAAGTTTGGGTCACGATTGACCCAGGCTCCGTTTTATTTTTATATCCTATTTCTCGACTAGTCATAACAATGTACTTCGTTAATTATACTTGAAAAATATAAAAATGATGAGGAAAATAAGCTTCAATTTTCTTCCTAATATTCAAGGTAAACGCGTGATTTATTTATTCCCGATGGAAAAGCAAGCGCCTTTGTGCACTTTCATCGAAACGGAAGGTATTTCCGTTAATCCCGACGAAATTCCTGAGAAAACCAGTGCGTCATCTTTCCTATGAACCCTACGTTCGAGGGTTGAAGCGCAAAGGGGAGCATAATCGAAGCTGGAAGCGGAAAGCACGCGTAAATACCGCTGCAGGTGTGTGGAATTGTATCTGTCGGGTTAATGGACTTAATAAGCACAATTCTAGCTGAACCTCGCTGAAACTTGCCTCGCTATTATTCCTATTATATTCCACTATGCATTCGTTGCTTAATTTGAAAAATTTTCCCAATCAATTCGAGCCTTAAACATTTCATTCTCAGAAATTAAATACTGAAATTAAATCCTTGAAAATTACCATAAATATTTCAGATTTTTTTAATTAAAAATATACACAATAGACGTATAAATAGCAACTTCTTTTTATATTGATGCCAGATGTTTTAATATCTGTGCTAACAATGTTGATGAACGAAATAATTACTGAAATATCCCTGCTAATGATGGGTGAAAGGCGAGTTGAATGAAGGAGAGCTTAAGAAGTGATTGAAGAAATCGAGCACAGTATGAGGTTTCTCGTTGAATATTAATGAACCGTATTCTTTTCCTAAGAACATCGTTGTTGTTTCATTATCAGGCTTCGCAGATATTAATAAAGTGTCAATTAAATTTTAGCTACCTTCGTTTAAAAATTTCTGTCCATTCGCCGAGTTGAATGAAATTTGATAATTGATCTAAAATTTGATGATTGATTAGAAAATTTTAGGCGTTTGAATGGTAAAGGGTTCTAATAACGCAAGACGGAAGTTCGTCATTGGTAAACGAAGAAATTGACGAAACATCGTCGGTCAGGGCAATCGATCAAGCAAGAAATCGTTTACGTTCCGTGTTGGCGTGAAAAGTGAAAATCCTGGCGTGAAATTGGCTACGGTCCGCTAACGCGTTCCATTGTCGCGATCTGAATCGACTCGCGAGATTGCAAGTCTTCCTACGATAGGAAGCCAAACGTTTCGTATCGAGCTTCTTCGTCGTTCCATAACAGCGAGAAACGATAGAGTGCGGAGCAGATAGTTAATTAACTTTGCTAAACATAGCATCCGAGATCGCTCGATATAAATGTTATACATTTTCATATTATCTTCCCTTCGTCGTTTCGACCATTAAATAGGCATTATCTACAAACTTTTGCCTTTAAATTGATGCGTCGTAAGTGCCATTTTGTTATACTTTTCTCTCATTAAATTGTGATAGACTTTGCACCTGTTGAAATAAATCATTTGAGCAAAGTACGAATTTCACTCGCAAAGATCAATAATTATTCACTGTATATTAAAAATATTTTAAAATGCTTTGGATAGTTATTTTTGGCAAGCTTTAAGCTTTAAATTGACACGGCACAAGTGCTATTTTCTTACACTTTTCTGTCATGAAATTGTAATAGACTTTGCATCTCTCGAAATTAGTCATTTGAACAAAGTACGAATTTACTCGCTATGATTAAAAATTATTCACTGTACATTGAAAATATTTAAAAATTCTTTGGATAGTTATTTTTGGCAAGCTTTAAGCTTTAAATTGACATAGCACAAGTGCTGTTTTCTTTCACTTTTCTGTCATGAAATTGTAATAGACTTTGCACCTCTCGAAATTAGTCATTTGAACAAAGTACGAATTTCACTCGCTATGATTAAAAATTATTAACTGTACATTAAAAATATTTAAAAATTCTTTGGATAGTTATTTCTGGCAAGCTTTAAGCTGTAAATTGACACGGTACAAGTGCTGTTTTCTTTCACTTTTCTGTGATGAAACTGTGTTACACTTTGTAGACATCAAAAACCTGCAATTTCTTTTTTCCTTTTTAAACGCAACATTGAAACAATACCTAATCTGATTCAAGAAAAATTCCGCGTCTAAAACAGTTAATTGGATCATGATTTCTTACAAAATTCGACAGTCAACCCCTCGGCTAAAAGAAATAAATAGAAATAAGTGACCACAGTACGATATTCTTGCGCAACGTTCAGTCGAAACTTCAGGATGTTTAGTTATTCAATCTAATGGAGTGGTAATCTTATGTAACCCGTAGAGAAAGTAGGAAGCTGAATCATTAGATCGATCAATGCGAATCGGGATCGCGGCGAATCGAGTCCCTTGATCGAAGTTTACCTCCTAATCGCTGTGAAATTGTCATATCATTCGGGAATGCCTTTCTGAAACGCGAAAACACGCGATATAATTGCCTGCTTCGGCTAGAATCGTTGTTCAGTCTTCGTCGTGTTCTCGAAGAGTCATGCGAGTGCAGGGAACATTGGCTGGCATAGCGCTGCTTCTTCTACTTAGCACGGTAACATTTTCGGAAAGCTTAATTAACTTCGAAATCAAAGAAACGAAAATACAAGAGTGTAATTTTAATTAAAAACAATTCATTTTTATTTTAGTGGAAATGAAAGTGTCAGCCGAAAGCACCTAATTATAACTGCTCTCTTTTTTTCTCTGTAATTAGTGAATATTAACTTGGAATATTAAATTTAGAATAAAAAAGAATCTAAAATTAAATTCAAACTAAAAATCAAAGAAATTCATCGTTGAAGGGATAATTTCAGTGTTTAATATTTGACTGATAAATTTTTTATAGACAACAAGATCAGCGACACTAAATGGAAGGATTAAATCAAAGAGAGAAGCCACGAACACCACAGAAACGATCCCTTTAAACGATAATGTCAAGAAAGAAAGTCCTAAAATCCAACTCCCTTACAACTCTGGCAAAATCAACGAGGACTTACTGTCACTGGCAGATAGTCAAAATACTGGTTCAAAAGAGGACGATGTACGAACGAGCACGGATCAACAGGTGGATCAGTCGCGAACGGTGTTGATCGAAGATATAGAGAACATGGAGGATGCTTTGTCTATCCTGGAATACGAACCGCAAAAGATAAACAAGAAAGACAAAAGGAAGATCTCTGTTTCTTATAAAAATCCTGGTAAATAATATCCTTGAATTTCAATTAATTCATCTTCGACAACTAAAGTTCCCTTTTTTCAGAACAATTTGACAGTGAAAATAAGCAGCCAGTTCCCACGGTGATTGGCAATACCTATTACGACCCAGTTATTACAAACACGAAGAAAATTTCAACAATACCAAGATACTACTCGAATCCTAGTCAAGAAAGTCCACTACCATCAGACAGTGAATCAGGATCGAAATCCCCAGAATACCCATACCCAGTGTCCACTCACAGGTCCCATAAATCAAAGTCATCCAAAAATCGACCATCGTTAAATTCACCAGAAGAAAGAAAGCTTGAAAATCCATCCACAACGTCGATTACTCTTCCATCCAGGCTATACTCTTCATCAAGTGAACTGAAGAAACAGAGACACCATGTAGATCCAGCAGTCACCAGCACCCCATCGAGCAATCTTCAATCCACAAAATCAATTAGAAAGAAGAAGATTCGTAAACGTCCTCGTGACAAAGTAACAAACAATGAAAACAGTAATAATAGAAACAAATCAAGACGTTTGGGACCATCGTCTTCAGCCAAAGTGAATCAAGAAAATAATTTGGAGAAGTTGAACATCGAAGGTTCATCCAGTCCTGATAAAGGATCTATTAATCAGAATAATAAGGACGAAGAACAGCTGAGCAGGGTGATTGAGCCTGTAAGAAGTCCTTTGGGTGGTTCAAGCAGAAGGTCGTACGAGAAGAAGCATATCAAAGAAGAACATCCCATTAGGGATGATGGTTCTTTGTCTTCTGTAGATGAAGACAAAGTTTCTTCTTATGGAGGTTATTATAATTCACCTTTGCAGGATCAGATTGTGTACAAAGATAGACCCCAGTTGGGTATTGAGGACCTGACTGTCACTCCATCGAATTTGGAGGTTTATGAAAATGATAGAGGATCGAGTACTTATCAAAATATTAAGACCTCTGTGACACCAAGTTTGAAGGTTCATAGGAATCATAAGAATATTTATGAAAATGTTAGGACCTCTGTGACACCATCGTCGAATTTTCAGGATTATGAGGATGATAAGAGTCCAGTGACTCCGAGTTTGAGGTCTCATGGAATCCTGAAGGGTAGGAGTGTCTATGAAAATACCAGGACCTCTGTGACACCATCGTCGAGTTTCCAGGATTATGAGGACGATAAGAGTCCAGTGACTCCGAGTTTGAGGTCCCATGGAATCCTTAAGGGTTCGAGTGCCTATCAGAATGCTAGGACCACCTCTGCAACACCATCGAATTTTGAAGCCTACGAGAACAGTAACGCGCCAGCTAATTCAAGGATCTCCAAAAACGTGCCCTTATCAACCTTGGAATCTTACCAAGTGATCGACGAAAATAGCAGAGTGCCAACAGTGACCCCATCGATCCCCGTTTTCCACACGGTGAAAGCTCCCACTGTCACTGTGTACTCTGTTGGCCCAGCTGGATCTACAAATCGTCCTTACGTCCCGACTTTACCAGCTCAGCGTTTCGAAGCCAGCACCTGGGCGCCTAAAACGAAGTACAAACGGTTAAGAGAGCCCGAAGTCGACGAACAAGGTGAGAGGAGAAGTTCTGATGTAGGTGAAGCTACGAACCTGGGAGACGAGGAACCTGAGGAATCTAAAGAGAATCGAAGAAGTTACGAAGACGATACCTCGACTGAACATAGGGCTGATGATTATCATCAGAATATTAGACAGATGTACAGAAACAAAGGAAACCATGGTCACCATAATGGAAGATACGCACAGAAATATGATGAACAGAATGATGATGTTCAAGCTGAGGGTACGCATGGTGAGGGGAAGTATGAAGCTTCCAAAGAGGGTGCAGGTGGTGGTGGAGAGGGTAAAGGAGGCAAGGGTGAGTTCGAAGAGGGTGCAGGTGGGAAACAGGAAGAAGGACACCACGAGGTCGAAGACGAGAAAGGGGAGAAGGTGATATTTTTAATTTTTTATATTAATTAGTTTTTATTATATATTTCTTATAGTTCAATTTGGAAACTTTTTTTAGAAAATATAGGGTGATTCATTTCTTATTTTTCTACAGGGCTACCAGAGCTGGCACGAGGAGGAGAAGGCGAATAAGGGTCACCACGATAAGGAACAGCACAGCAAACATTACGAGGAAGAGGATGCTAAGAAAAAGGAACACAAAGAGGACGGAGAATACCATGAGGAGCATCAGCAGGGTGAAAAGGGGGAGAAGGCTGCAGAATTTGATGAAAAGGGCCAACATCAAAAGGGTTACAATACGAAGGGTGAACACTCTGTGCACAAGAAGGTATTTATTTCAACGTTTAACCCTTGAAATTTTTCCATCCCTGAAAAGTAAGGGCTAATTATGATGATAATATTTATTTTCACTTTTTTTTGTGGTAGGACGAGTTTGAAAAACGAACCGAGTTCTTCGACGAGTTCCACGAGGGCGATGACATTGAGAAGGAGGGCGAATTCCATCGGGAACACGAATCATCGAAGGGTGGCCACGAGAAAGTGGGTCATCTCGATAAAGCCGACCACGAGGAGCATTATGGCAAGAAAGGAAAGCACGAAAATGGTAAACATTATAACGAAGAAGAGGGGCATAAGGTGAAGGAAGGCAAAGAGGATCATTATGAACACGAAGACATGCATGGAGGGAAGAAGGGACAAGAAGAAGAGAAGAAATGGGCGTACAAAAAAGGTGACGATGGAGGAGATGGTAAAGGTGGTGGAAAAGATGGCGGAAAGGGCCATGAGTCTGATCATTAATCTAATTTTGTTGAATTTTTACAAATATAATAAATTGTTATAGCAAAGATTCTTAATAATACACTGTTTGAAATAATTAGAATTTTATAAAGGAAAATTGAATTTCTAATTTTAAAGCAGTGTATCATTAAGAATTTGTTAATTTTGTTATGTTTGCAACTAGAGTGTCTGTGTTGAATAATGAATTTAAGGAAGGTTTTAGAAGAAATTCTGAAATTAATTGTCACCTTGATATCTATCAAACAGAACACTTCTATGCTCAACAGACGATAGAAATAGTTATTATTTGTTAGCTGGTTTTTAATAAACGTTCGAATAGCGGAGCTGGTTTTCGCGTAGCTCGAAAAGGACGAGGTTCACGAAGCTCAATTTCATTTCACTTAGACACGACGATGTAATTCATTCGTTTTACCCTAATACCAAGGTAGCCAGCCTTGTTTCCTCGTTTCCACAATTTCCTGTATGAGAAGAAACGCCAGTGAAAAATGAACGTCTGTGTGGAAAGTGCGCTGAGAAGGTCAGCGCAATCCAGTAGACAGAAGGTAAGTAAGGTCAGGGGTGTTTTAAGAAAGACCTCGTTCTGTAATTTAAAGAACGATGTTGGTGAACATCTGGAGACTTCAATTGCAACCAATGAAAATATTGTTACAATTTTGAGAGAAGAAAAAGAGATGGAATTTTGTAGGCAACGTAGGTTACAGCAACATTTCATTTCTTTTATTTCATAGTAATTACTTGAAATTACAAACTTTTAAAACCGACTTGCGAAGATAAAGATAAAGAACCATCGATTTCCCATTTAAACTGATTATTAAGAAAATACAGGTAAGTGCAAGTGCAAGTGCAAGTGCAAGTGCAAGGATGCACTTCATAAATGCAAATACAAGTGTAAGGATGCATTTCAAAAATGCAAATACAAGTGCAAGGATGCATTTCAAAAATGCAAATGCAAGTGCAAAGATGCACTTCAAAAGTGCAAGTGCAAGTGCAAGGATGCACTTCATAAATGCAAATACAAGTGTAAGGATGCATTTCAAAAATGCAAATACAAGTGCAAGGATGCATTTCAAAAATGCAAATGCAAGTGCAAAGATGCACTTCAAAAGTGCAAGTGCAACTGCATCGTTGCATTTAAGAACAAAATTAAAAAATGAGATTTCTGTTCGATTGGACAATCATACAAGAATATTAATTTAAAATTAAATGTATAATTTCTAAACAAAAGAGTTTCATATATTGGAAGTATAATTTTTAGAAGGTAATAGTTTCTAGAGAAATGAAAATTGGGGCTCTCTTTATGGTCCGCCGTCCGAAAGTTGACACATTCAGGGATACAGTGAAAATATCAATGTATAATCAGACGCGTGGCTATTACCTAATTTTAGAAAAACTAAAGATACTAGATACAAAGAATAATTTTGTTGGGAACAGTGCAAAATTTAGAAAACGAGAATAATATGAAATAAAAAAATTAATTAAAATTGGAGTCCGTCACCCAAAGGTTAATTGCATCAAATGGAAAAAAATTGTTCGGAAGTCCAAAGTACCTCAATTTCAAACTTTCTACCACCCCTTCGTTAAATTTATCTAAATGACAAGAAAAATAATCCCGAGAGCTCGAAAAATTCTAAATCAGCTACCCAGAATCCCAATTAATCATAATAAAACAGACACGTCGAGAGAGAAAAATAAAAAACAACTCCATCTCGGTGTCGATCATCCCGACTCCAAGCATCCACCTCCCTCGTCGTCGAATTAATCGAAATAACCCTAAAAAACATCACCGTTTCAAGGATCTTTCACGAAACAAAACTCAATCTCGATTCGTCTGAAACTTTCCGACTTTGTTCATCCCTCGCATTTTCTCGGACCCGTCAACTTTCATTTCAATATCGATCCAGCTTGTTATTAGTTTCGAAATCTCACGATTCCAGCTGAGAGAGTCGCGGATGCCGGCGACAGGTGATTTACAATCGTCCACCGGTATCGGCTCCTTTTCGAATAAGATAAAGAGCTAGCAGGCCGTTGTTGAAAAGTGATTTACGCCAACGCTTGGCATCCGAGCTGATCACACGGATATTGCCTATCATTAGTTCGTTCAGAGGGATGAGCCTCGTGCGAAGAGACACCGGTTTCCGCTTCGGCCATCCTGCTATCGTCACGTACTACAGCACGAACGCGTGCCTCGTCAACGGTCGCATACAATAAAAGTGATAATCGTTATCGTCGCAACCTCTTTCCTACTCTGTTTGATAATTTACCATCGATTTCGGATCGATGCTTCTCACGCGTGCTATCGTCGCTATGACGGTATTTAACGTTCTCCACCGAAGATTAAAATTATCATTGAATTTTGTTTGTAATTTTTTAGATGCATTCTTGTATTTGAAAAATTGTGAGAGCTCGTATTTTGCAAAAGTACCATTTTTGGGGCCATTTTTACAAAAGGGTTGCAAAAGTCAGGAGTGTTAAATATTGAAATTTCTAAGGAAATTACCCTCAAAAAAAGTACCATTTTTGGGGTCATTTTTATAAAAAAGTTGCAAAAGTCAAAAAAGCGTTAAATATTGAAATTTCTAAGGAAATTACTCTCAAAAAAGTACCATTTTTGGGGCCATTTTTATAAAAGGGTTGCAAAAGTCAAAAAAGCGTTAAATATTGCAATTTCTAAGAAAATTACCCTGAAATTTGACTTGATAATCATGAATACCGATCTCCTAGTATTTTAAATATCCATGTTTGATATAAACAGAGATCTAATACTCTGGAAAGTGAGAATTCATGTAGACTCGATGTTTGCTCGAAAGGGGATGATAAAACTTCATACAAATGTTTGACCAGGTTATCATTAATAGAGAAAAGATCAGTCAAAGTAAATCAGCGGAACGATTAGAATCTTTATTTAACATTTTATCAGAAAACAAATTATACGTTCACCTGTTTTTATCTGAAAAATCCCGGATCAATCTTCTGCTTTTAAACATTTGATTTCTTTTATATCCTTTAAGAAGAGTCACCCTCTTTCACGATATTAACTTTAAAAGAATTCCTAAGCTTTTGATGGATCTTCCACGTACTTCATCTAAAAAAAATTACCTCCTCTTAATTTTGAATTTTAATTAATTTTAACGCCTAAATAAGTAATATAATGCATCCCTAAAAATCACCCCTCGTTATAAAAAGAACAAACAAAAAAGCAGGAAAAAAAAGATGTCAGTATAAATAGAGTTCTTGTAACAACAGTTTTGTTTTCTCTGTTCAGAAACTTCCCCATAATAAATTTTCTACCCCATCTCCTCGATAATAGAAGCCTGTGTGTTCCACCCTCTTACTATGTTTCACTGGCAAACATCAGCCTTCTTTGAAACCGATCCACCCACTCGTATTCGTCTCGCAAAAACTCCCATTGACGTATTGTGATGTTAAAGTCACCTGTTTCACTTTTTTATCCAAATCGATGCACATCCGAAGGGCAGACCATTATTGACGGTTAGTCGACAGAGGTTAAAGATGTACATATGCACCCCCGTACGATGATATACGGTCTCGTTCATTGTACGAGGGTAAATTCCTTAAATCCTCACCAACGGGGAATCGAATAAATTGAATTCATACAGGGATTGTTTAGTTTTCATTGCACTGCTCGGTTATGACTGAACGGGACGCGATTCTCCGCGGTGATTGATGTATTTATTAATACAGATCTTGTTTGATAAGCTTGATTCGTGTCAAAATATCTGCATTATGCAACTGGAATTTTTTATATTATCTTCTAGAATCGAAATACCCAATTTCTGATCATTTTTTCACATAAATCGTTTCGTTAAATTAATTATAAAAGAGACAGAATAAGAAATGATATATCTAATTATTTTTATGTGAAGTTTTAAATACCAAAATGGCGGCAACATGACGTTTTAATATCGATAAATATCGAAAAAATCGATAAATATTAATTATTAATATTGATTATGACCCTTATTATATTTATATAATTTGCTTTATATTAAATTTATGTATAATATTAATAAATTTGAATAAATACATAATAGAAAATTGTTTAAACGATTTTTTAATCAGTTTATTTAATAAAATATATTTTTGATCAGAAATTGGGTAATAAAATGATAGGAAGCTACTTCAGAGTAATTAGAAATTGCTCCTTTTTTACTTTTTTATTTTAAAACTTAATATTTATTTCAAAATAAAACCTTCATCCATAAGAAGAACAAAAAATATTTTTTTGATCGAGAGCACGACTTATTTGCTACAAAGAAAGTTATTAGAAATTGGGTTCATAACCCACTTTTGAAAATTTTCCTAATATGTATATTTCTAATCGAATAACTCGTTCTCATTTACAAGGAGATATAACTTTTATTACTGACATGAAAAATTCGAAAATCACTGCACCATAAACGCAAGATGCAAATCTAATGGTGTTTCTCGGATAGTAAGGGCGACATCAACTTTGAATGATAAGCCGGAAACCACGTAACGATCCCTCGTCTTATGCATGACAATCTCTAGCACATTAATGCATCGTGAAGCGTATCTCGAAGAGGAAAAGGAAACTTTTTCCATAAGCTATCACCTTTATTAACTCGGATCCGCAAATACCTAAGTATCATCTGAAACACTATGCGAAGGAAAAACGAGCTGTCGCTTTAAATTGAAGAGTTCTATGAACTCGTTGAATTGCCTAGTGACATCTTAAATGAGAGTGATTATATAATAATTGTTAAGATAAAGGAAGTTCGTCGTCGCAAAGAATGTTTAACGAAGCTGTTATCGTTAATTAGAATCGAACATTTCGAACAACAACTGAGAAGACTACTAAGACTTTACAAACACTCGAACTCCTTCAACTTAAATTGCTAACGATTAAGCTGACACTTTCAGCTGGAGTTGTCTCTGAAGCTTTAAACAGGCCATTGTTTGTTGATCCACTTTCATTGCAATTTCTGTGATTTACGTTAAAAATCGCTTTCTCTTCATATTTTGATATAAAAATCATCAATTATTGCTAATATTTCGATATTAATATTGACTGTTTTTGTCTGTTCGAAAAATTAATTTACAACCCATATATCACTAATTTATTTAATTAATTCAAAATTCATTAGAAAAGCTAATCGTAAATATATTCGACTATTTGAAAAATCAATTTACAACCCTTTCATCACTAATTTATATAATTAATTTAAAATTCATTAGAAAAGCTAATCGTAAATATATTCGACTGTTTGAAAAATCAATTTACAACCCTTTAATTAATTTAAAATTCATTAGGAAAGCTAACCGTAAATATATTCGACGATCCAACTTAAAGCCGACGGAATGTTTAAAGACAATTCTACCGGAAGCTGGCTACCATCGGCCACGAGTTCCTGGCTACAAGATTTTCCAGCGAGCTGCTCGTAAACGGGCAAGCTCGTAAATGCTAGGCCACGAACAGTCCTGGGAAAGACGAAGAAAATCCAGGCGATCAGCATTTGCATGCTTGCTATCCGCGTAGCTGAAGCCGGAAGTGAAGACGTGGACCCGCATTCAGCCACGCGAATCTACCTTCTCGTGATTTTCTCGTCTCGGTGGTAAAACGCGTATTCGACGAGCAAATTTGCTTTTATATCATGGATTGTATAATAATTTTTTAAAAATTGAATTTAGAAGTCGATACATTTTAGAAAAAATGGAATATCAGTTTTCTAGAATTCAAACGGCAATTTACAAAAATTTTAAAAATACCTACTTTTTTCTAGAATTGAAATGGCAATTTATAAAAATTTTAAAAATACCTATTTTTTCTAGAATTCAAATGGTAATTTATAACAATTTTAAAAACACCTATTTTTTCTAGAATTGAAGTGGTAATTTATAAAAATTTTAAAAATACTGATTTTTCTAAATTTGAAATGGCAATTTAAAACAATTTAAAAAATTTAAAAAATACCTATTTTTTTCTAGAACTGAAATGGCAATTTATAAAAATTTTAAAAACACCTATTTTTTCTAGAATTGAAATGGTAATTTATAAAAATTTTAAAAATACTTATTTTTTCTAAATTTGAAATGGCAATTTAAAACAATTTAAAAAATACCTATTTTTTAGAATTGATATGTCTAATTTTAGAAGTTTTATAGTATCCACTTTTTACTGAGAGCATACATATGAATCCTGGTGACGCGTAAAACGATTCAAAAACGATGGAAAATGATGGGGTGTGACAGCAGTATCAATCGGAAACGCAATGTCCTGAGAAGCCAATACGAGGTGAACTCAATTTCGCGGAAAACGCATCATTATCGGGGAATACAAGTTATATCTCATACAACAGCAGAGAAATATCGAAGGAAAGAGATGTAACCCTCATGGAAAATATCTTAACGCGTGCGTCCGTTTCATCGCTCAGGATTTGCCAACTTTTCCTCTGACATTTTCCAACCACCTCGTGTGTTCATCGGTCACGAGACTGCTGTTCCTTCACTTTTATGGGGATAAGTATTGTTCTAGATCTAGATTCCTTTTTTCAAAATTCTTCTCGAAAATATAAATAAGGGTTGAAGGAAAGATCGATGAAAGTGTTGGTTGTATTACCTTAATGGTACCTAGCAGAAGGATGCAGGTCTCGAAAATATCCGGGTACCCGAAATTTTTGATTTCTTACACAGAAATATCTGATAATAAATACCTACTCAACATTTTCGAATTTTCACCCATAAACATTCGGGTGCCCAAAATTTTAGGATTCTTACACAGAAATATCCGAGTACTCGAAATTTTCGAATTCTTACTCATACTCAGGTGTCTAAAATTTTCGAATTCTTATTTACAAATATTCGTATGCCCCAAATTTTGAATTATCACTCACAAATATCTAGAAACCCGAAATTTTAAAATTTTCACACCCCTTTGGTGCCTACGTATCTCGTAATTTTGAGAAAATTTCCAAAATCTACATAGAAATTTTGCAATAAATTGTCAAAAATGTAAGTGCTTATTCGTGTCTAATATAGCAATAAAATAACTCTATTTCATTTTAACAACGACAGAGTCGTTTAACTGTTAAGCGTGAAATATGGAATTTGCTGCAACGAAATGAAAAGTAAACAAAATCCGGAGGATACACGTCGTTTTAACAGAACGATCCTGATATTATGTTTTCATAGTCGGTCAATTATATTGGAAAAATGGTGGTGCACACATGCTGTCGCGCGTTTTTTCTTCTCCCCGTCGGACACTCGAAACATCCCTGCTGACGCATATCATTTTTTCCGGGAAAGAGAACGTGTCACTGTTCGTGTAATATTCTGCCCGTCGGAGAAAAAACCCGATAATACACTTACTGTTCTTTCGCTGTTCATCTTTCGCGATCGCGAATCTCCCGGTTGGAAAAAGAAAAATGTTATATCTGCAACATGTATGAACGTTTACCCCCGGGCAGTAAAATTTTAATTCAACGTTCGAATCTTTTTCATTTTTATTTTCTATTTTCCAGGAGAGACCCTGATTCAATAAACAATTATTATTATTCAAAATTCAAAAATGTATCGTAAAAGGATTTGCTTCCTTTTATGATTCATGAAACTGTATCGATACACCAATTTTTGTTTCTTTCATAAACCTTCGGCTTTAAAAATAAGAAAAGCAGAAACAACGCTTCTTTTATTAGCTTTTCCATTGATTTCACAGAAAGAGAAAGCTACTCAGGGAAATCATCTCTTGCAGGCATCGAACTGTTTCATCCCCCCATTTCATTCGTACTCTAAGTAGTAGAGTCAATTCCTAGAAACCATTCTCACCTTTTAGTAATCAAATTTCCACCCTCTTTGTTCAACGTATCTTTCACGAAGAATACACTGTTAACGACACTGTTTTCTATCTTCACCGTACAACAAACCCCCATTTAAATATTTAAAGAGCAAAAATGAAAATTTTATTTCAAGTCAAACGAAGAATAGACTATTTTTTGTATTCACCGTGCAACGAAAGAGAATTGAATGCCTAGATCCGTTGTCGCGCGTATGCGCAAAAGGGAGGAGGATTTTAGTAAACAAAGAGGAGAAGAAGCTGAGGGTTGTACGGTGGGTCGAAGAATGGAAGAGGATGGAAAGCGAGCGGCGCAGATAGGAGGCCGACACGCGCGTCCCACGAACCCACAGGCGGCTTACACGCGTATAAAGGCTGGCGTCGCGACGCTCTGATCGTCATATCCCGCGTAGACGTCGTACTTCGCGACGCTCGGCGTTCACATTCAATCCTCAAGCTCCTTCGGCTACGCGTCACGTGAGAGAAAGAGAAGAGGACGAGCGGTTTAATCGACTCCCAGAGGAGCCAGTTCACTCGTCCCGAAGCTTTTCCAGCAACAGGTGAGCTGCATCTCTTTCATCGAAAATCGAGATTATACGGGCGATTTTCATGGTCGATCGATCGAAATTGTTATCAGTGAAGTGGATATTCCTTGTGAAATTGTTGTTTCCCTTTTTCTCCAATGGAATTTATCATTTCCCGGCGTAATATATGGAACAATCGAAGCATAAATTCAAACTTTGGCACAGTGCGTAATGTTAATTCATTTTGGGATATAAGAGGTGACGGTACATATCCGAAAAATGAAAGCGAGTATCTTAAAATAATAGCTTCTAATATGTATAAGAAATTTTCAAAATTGTAAGCTTTTAAAATAAGAAATATTCAGAATCGAAAGCTTCTGAAATAAGAAATTTTCAAAATCGAAAGCTTCTAAAATAAGAAATATTCAAAATCGAAAGCTTCTAAAATAAGAAATATTCAAAATCGAAAGCTTCTAATATAAGAAATTTTCAAAATCGAAAGCTTCCAAAATAAGAAATATTCAAAATCGAAAGCTTTTAAAATAAGAAATATTCACAATCGAAAGCTTCTAAAATAAGAAATATTCAAAATCGAAAGCTTCTAATATAAGAAATTTTCCAAATCGAAAGCTTTTAAAATAAAAAATTTTTTAAATCGAAAGCTTTTAAAATTTGTATTCCTCAAAATTGAAAACTTTTAAAATTAGAAGCTTATAGTAATCATTATGCAGTAAGCGCCTGACATTAGCTGTCTATACTCATCTTCAGTGATGCAAGGGTTAAACGTAGACATACAAACATTTACCCATGTACAAAAACAGAGCCCAAGGAACTAAATATTTATTCAAAAACACGTTCACCTTTGTTTGTTCGTATAAAAAACAGCCTCAATGGAAAGCAAAAAACTGGAGGTATTCCCTTGCACGCTGTTAAAAAAATGTTCTACAAACAGTTTTTATACAATTGATAAGGTTTCAGAGTTATTGCAAATTTCTTTCTTTCTTCTAAATTCAGATGATCAAGTTACTTGGATTTTTTGTAACAGTAACATTTTTCAACTATCCAGTAGAATACTATGAAAATATAAATTGAACTAATTAACATTCACATAATCAATATTTTTGATTGTATAAAATTTATAGTGGTAGTCATCGATGATCACCATAGTAAAAAAATAATATTAATACTGTTCAAAACTATTCAGTACAACTGAGTGAAAATAGAAATTAAACTAATTACTCTAACTGTGTCAGATATTAACATTCAGGTAATTAATTTTTTTGATTTTATGAAATTTGTAGTGCTAGTCATCGATGACCATAGTAAAAAAATAATATTAATACCGTTCAAAATTATTTTCCAAATGAGTATATTAAAAAATATCTTCTATTCCACAATGTTTAAATAATCGCGGAATTCCTTTGGCATCTTTCCACGAATTCACGTAGAATATCTTTTAGCTTGCATAGCAATGTGAATACGAAACATTATGCTCCTCCAATTCCAACTTTTCCATCCATTTAGGTTTTCCTTTGTAAAACACTTCAACTATCCGTCGGAAGGTGTTCAAAGAGTGGAATAATGAGAAAAGGAATAACGAAGCCAATGAATCGTCGTGGAAAATGAAACGAATGTCCATTATTACGATTAAATGCACCCAACTTTCGAAAGGTTAAAGCAAATTAGCATTTAATAACGCATCTTTCGCTTCTTTCGCTATTGTAGGCGGAAGCCATTCAATTATAAGAATTTAGAATGAAAATATTCAGTGTCAAAATAAATAAATAGAACAGTGTTTGGAGAAAATGGAAAATCCAAGCGATTGAATATTTCTTTTTTTTTTTTTTTTTCGTTAGTCGAACCTTGATATAACTCGAACCAAATATCACTGCACCTCTGTAATATAACAATTTTTTTCTGAAATTGTTTTTCAAATTAAATTTTGCTCACATTTTTGAGTAGGAGGGAATTTCATCGAAGAGTTCCACAAATTGAATTTTTTTAAAAACTTCACATGATAAAATTTTATAATTTTATTTCTGATTTAATTCTGGAGTCTCATAATTATTTTAAACAAGTTATTAGGCCTTTCTTCAGATAAATTTTGCCATTTTTGAAAGAAGTAAGGAGAAATTTTTATCACAAAACAGCAATATCGTCAGCTGGACTTAAATAAAATTTTGATTTGGAGGGAAGAGAATAATCAAAAGAATTCTAGAATATTTTAAAAAACTCATGAATATTGCATTACAGATGAGATTTTCTTCCATTTTCGACAGAAAATTCAACGCCATCCTTGAATCGAAACCGAATTCCAGCCGGAATAAATTCCAGGGAGTATTTAGAAACTTGATTCTCAGTTTTCAAAAAAAGACCATTACTCCATTGTCGTCTAACTATTCTCTAATTTTATCATAACTCAAAAGCCAAGCAGAAAATTAATCAAAGTTTCGAACAAAGTATATCAGATTGCAATTGGAGATTTCTATAATAAAACTTCACCACCGACGATTTTTTATCATTTCAAGACAAATGAAATCGTATTTCGTGAGTTTTTGAATTATAAAAATTGCGCGAAGTGCAACCGTATATTTAATTGCTGAAAATGTTACCGAATCGTTGAGAAAAATATTTGCCAGACGCCTGATGAAACACGAGCCCATGCGTTCGTTTTTAATTATCTAAATAATTCCACGTGTCGCATGTAGGTAGAGTTTATTGATTTCTTTCGTTTTTTGTTTTCTTTTTTTTTTCGTATGACGTTGAATTCCTGTCGAAATGATTATCTATGATGATCTAAAATGAAAACGTAATAATAAGAGGAATTATTGGCTTTGTTGTCACAGGATATCAGCGTTAAATAACTCGAGATCAATTTACTCTGATATGTTTGTATAACAACAATATCATTTTACAATAACGAATCGAATTAAAATTGGAATGTTGAGGGAATAACAGGTAGGATGATTTGAAACATTGTTAACGTAAAACCTATGGATCGCAATATTTATAACACGATTCTTTTATTAACTTTCAATTTTGCGAAATTAAACGTAGCTTTTTTAAATTAAATTTCAAATATATTATATTCTTTTATCAAAATTATAAGGGGGAAAAAATTTTTTTATGAACTACCGGAAGTCTTCGTTAAAACTCAAGAATTAATTAGCAATATTTCGTTGAACCGTGGAAAAGATTTTTAATTATTTCGCGTAGACAAGAAAACTTTTGATTTCTCTCTCGGTAATATATAGCAAAGATCCAACGTCATATTTACGACCGCTGTCGCAAGAGAATTGATATCAGAACTTCCGTTTCATCGAAGTTCCCGAGCGAACAAGTCGTCAGCTGCGATCCCCATCCTGCCAGTGGTTTCTTCAACAAGCTTCCTCGCAAACGACAGACGAGCAAGCAAGTAATTGAAAGCTCGTCCAGTAGGCAGGAAAAGTTCGTAGATTGATATTTTGTTTCATTTATTCATTTACATTCAGTGAAACGACTTCCGCGTAGAGAATGCTTAAATACAAATACATACATTTCTTAAATTATCATGCAACTAATAAAAATTGTATGTAGATAATTTTCTGGGATTTAAACGAAAATGAATTTATTTTATAATAAAATAAAATATTAAATCGAGGGCAACGTATTTTTGATCCTTTCTTAACTCTCGAACGGCGGACCATGGAGAGAACCACAATTCTAATTCAATTCTATACCTCATTATTTTCATTTTCTACATTTTACACTGCTCCAATATATAAATTTTCTTTTATTTAGATTTAATTTAAGTAACCACGCGAAGGATAATTAAAATTATTCTGTATCCTTGGACGAAATTGAAGAAATACAAATATTATGATTTTTTTAAATTGATTCTCCTGAAACTAAAAGTATAATTCAATGTATGATAACCCTATAGAGAGGAATATTTAGGATACTGGAATAGAATAAGGCAATTGGAAGATATCGAAGAGATATTATACGACGCGTTTGAAATCGTAGCGAAATAACCAGTTCCTGTCGGATGATCAGGATACATCGGTCTCGGGAAACAAATCCCCGAAGAGAAGTGTTACATGGAACCAGGAGATTCATAAATTATCACGATATAAATTCTCTGTGACACGTGGAAAATTTAAAGATTGTAAAACTGCGAGCGTTCGTTGCTTTCGATAACTTGACACCAAACCTTCCAGTAGTGTGGGTAAACGAAAAAGGGAATAGAAAAAGGTCAACATCGCTGTTGAATAATTTCTGAACAATTAATCATTATCGAAGAAATATTTTTCATATATAAACGTTACGGTGTAAATTCTTTGTGAAACATGGAGAATTTGAAGATTTGTTGAAATTAAAAATTCACAGTAGTACGAATTAATATTAAAACCAACGTGTCATTATCATTAACGAAGAAATATTTTTCATTTATAAAAATTACGATGTAAATTCTTCGTGAAACATGGAAAATTTTAAGATCGGTTGGAATTAAAAATTCGCAGTAGTGCGAGTCAATATTAAAACCGACGTGTCATTATCATTATCGAGGAAATATTTTTCATTTATAAACATTACGATGTAAATTCTTCGTGAAACATGGAAAATTTTAAGATCGGTTGGAATTAAAAATTCGCAGTAGTGCGAGTCAATATTAAAACCGACGTGTCATTATCATTATCGAGGAAATATTTTTCATTTATAAACATTACGATGTAAATTCTTCGTGAAACATGGAAAATTTGAAGATTGATTGAAATTAAAAATTCGCAGTAGTGCGAGTCAATATTAAAACCGACGTGTCATTATCATTAACGAAGAAATATTTTTCATTTATAAAAATTACGATGTAAATTCTTCGTGAAATATGAAAAATTTTAAGATCGGTTGGAATTAAAAATTCGCAGTAGTGCGAGTCAATATTAAACCCTACGTGTTCTTAATTCTCAATAATCAACTGTTACCTTGAGCTGTACTACTTAGGTCTGTTTCCACTGTGCCGTATCAGCCCATTATGCATCGCGCTGAAACACATACCAGCTAACCCTCGAAAAAGCAAATAATCATCCTGGATCAAGGTGGATCATTAGAGCGCCAGCTACGTTCGCTGATTAGCCCACTTTCGTCTTTCATTCGCGCGACAGAATGCACGGTCTCCGAGCAATAGCGCGCGAGTGCCTGCTTATAAGCTACGAAAAAGGTCCAGTAATAACGTGGCTCTAATAACTTCCCCTGATCCCAGTGTTTCCCTCCTTGTTCTCCCTGCACCTACCCTTCGTCGTGTTATCAGTCCTTCGACCGAAACTCCTCGAGCACACGCGTCGTAGCTCGTTATTTGCTCATCTTCCCCGTTCAATTTGTTGTACACACACGAGTCGAATTACGAGGCGATTTATCACTATCGGGTATCTTACGTACTGTAATACTTTGAAGAAAGAGAGCTTTGATATGTTCTTAGAGTCATTAGCAATATTATCAATACTCGTATTAAATAGCGAAGCGTTGGATCTTCCATCGGTCGAACGTGATTTCATGACATAAAAATATCGCGAAACGGCACTTATGGTACATCAATTTGAAGCTTAGAGTCTGAAGAAAAAGACGGTATTCGTGTTTCATGAATATTCGAAACACAAAATGAATGGGTGCAAGTTAGAGCGAACCATAACTAATTTCGAAACACGTAAAATCTGGAGAGATGATGTAAGAATTCAATATCTTGACATAAATGAATTACAAAATGCCACTTATATGGTACCAGTTTAAAGCTTAGAGTCTGAAGAAAAAGACGGTATACGTGTTTCATGAATATTCGAAACACAAATTGAATAGATTCAAGTTAGAGCGAACCATAACTAATTTCGAAACATGGAAAATCTAGAGAGATGACATAAGAATTCAATTTCTTGACATAAAAGAATTACAAAATGCCACTTATACGGTACCAGTTTAAAGCTTGAAGTTTCAGGAAAATGACTGTATAAACGTTTCCAGTTAATATTCTTACGATTAGTACAAAATGGCCGATCGATAGGTGCAGCAAACAATACCAGATTTGCCGTCGAGTCTACGAAATCAAATCGTACAATCGAATTCAGTGATCGAGTTAATCGATTTGTTCTCCCGATATACCGCAAAGAAAAGGGTGACTCAACGGGGTGGTCGGAGTTCCTCTTGAAAGGGTTGAGACGTGTAGACGCTGTTGTTGCGATTACGATCGATTTTATCGGAGCACTGTGAACAGGTATCCGAACTCCGTGGTCCGGAAACGAGATTAACGTCACTTCTCGATGTTCCTCGCCCAAGGGAGAAGTGAAACGTGCCCCGTGGCGTGAAATTAAACCTCGTTAGGGATCGCATCCCTACCTGTTTCCACGCTCTTTGCGACACTCCCGATGGATAATTTCATTCATTAAAAATCCATTTACCGCCACGACTTACCGCTAACTTTATTCATGGAAAATTAAAATATGAACGAAGATAATTGTCTAAGAATTAAGATAAAGAATCCCTCTGAATGACCATCGAAAATATACTCGCGAAAGTCCATTTCGAGCGGAAGAGGAGGACGTGCGACAACTCTCCAGCCAACTTGTCCATTTCCTATCATCGACCACGTTCAATCTCATTAAGGATGAGAAGAGAAAGAAGAAGAAGGGTAACGCGTGGGCGTCGGTCAACAAGGGTGACACACAGAGGAGACAGCTTAAAATTTCATTAACGAATCGTCGAAGGGATAGCCGAGGGCTGCGTTAATCTCATTTCCGTCCAAGGAGTGGATCATAGAAACAGACGTCCTATCGCGAACGGAATATCGATCGTACACCCTTTTTCTATCTCGAGGATCGCTCACGACACCCTCGTGGCTGGGATTTAAATCGACCGAAAGGACAGACCGTCACGAAACCACGAATTTTATCCTGGCTCCGCAAACACGTCTCCGTAATCCGGAAATGGTGAACCGAACATTCTAGATAAGATCGAGGAATCTCGGGAAAGGGTCGCGATAAAGGATTCTTTATACGAAGGGTAAACCGACGAACGGAATGTTTGATGTGGGAGGAAAAATCGAGAATAATTTTTTAACCTTTGAGATAAGAAATGGAAGAAGAATAATGTTTTTAGCAGCTTTTGCAAGGAACTACGGGAAATAAGAAATTAGATTGAAATTGTGGCTCTCTCCATGGTCCGCCGTACGATTGTTAAAAGCGGTCGCTAATTTTTAATTTTCTTAGACCTGATTTAAAATTCAATACTTAATTTTAGATACTGAAACTTCAATACTGCGTATTTCTATAAAAAGAGGAAAATACCTTCGGCTTAAAACTCAAGAATAATTTCTGAAAGTTCGTAACAGTTTCCAAGGATTAAAGAACTTCCGTGTTAAAGGAGCAATCTGTTTTTCACGGAAGATTACCGCGTCCTATGCGAAAAAGCTCTTTCCAAGGCATTTAACGTTCAACAAGTTTCCGCTGGAAAATCAAATAGCATTAAACGCGATTTTAAAAAAACACAAAATATTGTGAATTATTGCATTTTAATGATTTGCGAAGATTACGGTGACTAAAGGGTTATTTCATGCCAAATCGATCACTTTTTGACGTCACCATCGGCGATTTTGTTCTGTTACCAGTTTCGAATTTGTTTCAAAATTATAGGCCTTCGAAATTTTCAATTTTTGCCCATTTTGCCGAAAACGGGCTTTACTTCCGAATTTTTATCTCCGGAACTATTTGTCCGATTGACCTACATCTTTTTTTGTTTTATTCAAAAAGGATTGGACTATTATAAAATAATTTTTTAACCTCGATAATTAACTTTATAATGTTAAAAAATGTAAGTGATAAATTTTTCGCCAAAATGGGCAAAAATTGCAAACTTCGAAGGCCTGTAATTTTTAAACAAATGATAACTTAACCCACCCCCTAGTTTCATATGGGCTACGATATATTTCATTTAAAACAAAATCGCCGATGCTGATGTCAAAAAGTGATCGAGGAATGAGCCTATAATTATTTTTAACAGTGGAAATGTTGAATTATAAAAGAAAATCTAGTAACATATAGAATTTGTAATGATTGATGTCCCCTAAACACGCGAGATGATCTGTGAAAAGCTGATCGCAACCTTTTCAGCAGTTTTCGTATCGCTGATCGATTCTTTTCAAAGTTTTCGGTTCGATGACCCGAAATTCAACGGAGAATCAAAAGAAATCGTACGATAAGCTCGACGTTATTCGACCGAACCGAGGATGTTGTAAAGGGGATTCGCAATTTTATAAAATCTATCGATCTCGAGAAGCATCGCGACAACGAGAAGGAACAGGTTCGAAGTAACTTAAATTCACTTTGGCGGATTAACGCCGGTAAATGAAGTTACTGCGAATTGATATTGCGCTGGAAATAAAAATACGAACGACCGGGGTGTAATTAAAAAAGTAAATTACAAAGAGGAGACACCTGTTGCGACGAAAGATTTCATTCTCCCAAAGGTACTTTTCTTTTCTCAATCGAAGGTGCCTTCTCGACTTTGATGATTCCAATTTATTTATTTATTTCTGTGTAAAAGTATACCATCGACTTTATATTTGATGACTTATATTTTTTAAACAAATTCGAAATTGATAAAATGATTACTTAAACTACCCCTAATTTTACATAAATTATATTAAAATTCAATTTCATTGAAAATCCATTCGATCAGTTATAAGGAAATTGATTTGTAACATGCTGTAATATAATTTCTGTTATTTAACCCTGGGTCAAACGAGACCCAAATTTATAAAATATGTATACAAGAATATTAATATAATTTTTTAATGAAAGAGTTTCATATATTGGGAGAAAAATTTTGAAAGAAACTAAAGGAAATACAGAATTACATTAAAATTGGGACTCTCTCCATGGTCCGCCGTCCGAGAATTAAAGCTAATTTCTAATTACCGAATTAACGGAGGATTAAAAATTGATATTCAAACAGGAAACGTCGATCAACGCTAACCACAATCAAATTCGATCTCTACTAATCTGATAATCGTGGCACTAAATGTCCCGGTGTGTCCAGAAACTCGAAACCGCGATTCTAGTTAGACGAACGTTTAATATTTCAAGCGAAAATCCATTGAATCGGGAGTCTTCCCTGCTCCCGATCAATTTCAATCCTGGAATATTAACAAACATTGCAATCAACTCGATTTGACGGTAAAATCAAAGGTCAATGAGCTATAGATTAATTCCGATATGGTTTCAGAATTTCTCACGCGTTTATTATTCGAAGGAAAATATAAATCGTGCAGTTAAGCCAGTAACTGGGACCTTTAGCAGCACCGTTTACCCAAGCATTTCATTTCTTGCGAGGTAGCTGAGAAATTAAATCGGCCCCGGGATTTAAAGTGGCAATTTCGTGGAGGAAAAGGCCGCCACGGGTAAACTAGGATACATGTTCGCAGGTCTCATCTCGTTCAGTTTGTCGGATTTACGATCAGCTCGGTCCGAGCTTTTAAAACTTTCCAACGATTTACTGCCATTTAATCGTTCAACGAAGCTGCATATTTCTATTAACTATGATTTAATGATCATAAAATATATCAAGATAAGAAAGTTTAATAACTGAGAACTTCTTCCATCGCAATCGAAACTTTATAAACAAAACGAATCACAAAATTTTCATGATTCTAATATTTAATTGATTTAAACAACTCGATTCGATAGATCAGTATCACAGGGAAGCAATTTTCTCGCCAACTTTCAAACTTAATTCAAAATAGAAATAGATTGTCAGCATCCTATTCTCCATTGAATTAACTTATCATTAATACTCGTTAATTAAATTATTGTAATGAATTTATTCACGAATCTTACGAAAATTTATAGAACTGGTAGATCAATAATAGTTTCCTTTTCAGAGTTGAGAAGGAAACGAAGAACGAGAATGATGACAGGAACAAGCATACTAACATCGAGTGTAGCTGTTCTATACGTGGTTGGAATATCTGTTGCGGCAATGGAAGAAACACCCTCTTCCTCGACGAACTTTCAACACTACAACACGATGTTGAATTCAGTAGGTTTTGACGATCCAGTTCCAGACAAAAGAGCATACACTTACGTTTCCGAGTACAAAAGGCTACCGGTTTACAACTTCGGTATTGGAAAGCGTTGGGTCGATAATGGCGACGATAAAGTAAGCAAGAAATGGCAATATCTATTTAAGATAAATAGATCAAAATTTCCAAAGATTCAATTCCTTTCGATATTAAAATTTTCAATCTCAAAAATTAAACCCCCTAAGCTTAAAAAATTCAGATGAAAAAATTTTTGAAAAATTAAACCTTAGCCTAAAAAATCTAAGTGAAAAAAATCTCAAAAATTTAACCTCAGCCTAAAAGGTCCAGGTGAAAAAAAACTAAAAAATTAAACCTCCTCGACCTAAAAATCTAAATGAAAAAATATCTCAAAAATTAAATCTCCTCAACTTAAAAATCAAAGTGAAAAAAATTTCAAAAATTAAACCTCCTAAGCCTAAAAAATCCAAGTGAAAAAAATCTCAAAAATTTAACCTCCTCAGTTTAGACAATTCAAGTGAAAAAAATTTCAAAAATTAAACCTCCTCAGCCTAAACAATTCAAGTGAAAAAAATCTATAAAATTTAACTTCCTTAGCCTAAAAATCTAAGTGAAAAAATATTTCAAAAATTAAACCTCCTCAGCCTAAACAATTCAAGTGAAAAAATTTTCAAAAATTAAACCTCCTCAGCTTAAAAAGACCAGGTTAAAAAAAATCTCAAAAATTAAACCTCGTCAGCTTAAAAAATCCAGATGAAAACAAAAATTTATCAAAACCTTGAAAAAATTATTCCAATGTTCCAGAGAGGACGACCGTATTCCTTCGGCCTGGGTAAACGACTGAAGCAATACAGTTTCGGTCTGGGAAAGCGAAACGACAACACCGATTATCCAATCAGGCTAAACCTTGATTATCTTCCCATGGATAGTCTCGCCTTGGAATCGCAAGAAAACTCGAATGATTTTCTCGAAGAAAAACGAGGAAGACAACCGTACAGCTTTGGACTGGGCAAAAGAGGCATGCACTTCGCATCCGGACAATCGGTGACCACTGGAAAAAGACCAAACGATCCTTTTAGCCAGAGATATCACTTTGGTCTTGGCAAAAGAATGTCTGAGGACGATGAGGATTCGCTGCAATAGGACCTCTTGGTCCGGAACTACGTCGCTCGATCAGTCGAACGATACTCGATCATGTAAACGCGTCAAAAAAGTAGCTCCACCTCGATGTCGCACAGTTTTATTGTCAGACAAAAGTATATCGATAACGACAACAATAAAGAACAAGTTTTGAAGTTTCAACGTCTCCTTCCCGGATTCTTCTTCATTCTATTCTAGTTTATTTTTCTTTTATTGCTCTTTCTCTGGTAGAAATTCGAATTTTAGAACTGGGTACCTTGAAATTAGAATTTCAACTGATTTTCCCTTGGATCGTGGAAGGTTTCGATTTACTTCTTAAATTTTCATTTTTTCGAAATTCTTTTCCAATTTAGTAGATCTACTTTTCACAAAAATTTCGAATTTTTGTAATTGTAATTATGGAATTGGATATCTCAAAATTAAATTTTGACATGGAAGGTGATGGTTTTTGAAAACACTGTTGAATACTAAAAAAAATCGATTATTTTTATCTAAAATTTGGAAACATTTTTGGAAAATTTAGTAGATCTACTTTTCTATGTTTCTAGTCATAATTGCGAGGTTGGATATCTCGAAATTAGATTTTTAATAATCTTTTCTTTCTTTTAATTACATAAAATGGTAATTGCGTATGTGATAATAATAATGAAAGGATGTTATCTTTATGCTTTTATCTTTATGCTTAGTTACTTAGAGCTACAATAAGCTTCTATTGTATATTTTTACTAAAATGAATTAAAAGTGTTAAAACAGAGTGTCTCGGTTGTATCTTCTTCATTTAATATAAATAAACAATTTCAATTCATACAAAACTTGTAAGACCCTCTTTCATCGTTCAATTTTTGTTTCCATATCTATCAAATAAATGTTCTTCAAAATAGAAAGAGAATAACATTGAAGATTCATTTTTTCAAGCCCTAAAAATCCAACATTTTCGATATAATTAAAAATTAGAGGAATCAATTAATATCAGAAATCATTGAAACTGAAGAGCAGTGTGATAAATAATGAGTCTGCGACGTATCATGATGAATCTGACACGCCCCCCTTTTAATTCTGATTATTCCTCAGTTATTAGCAGTTTCTGCTCAGAGCTGTTCGTCGAAGTTGACAAAAAATCTTTTTCCAGTGTTTTTAATAGAAAATTTGAAAGAAAATTTAATAAATTAATACTTCAAGCTACAAAATTATCATAAATGGCTACGATTTCCTAAAAATCATGAAGACAAACGCGTGGTTCGAGATTCTTCTACTTTTTATATCAACAAAAGTGTCGTTTGGGATTGAAAAATATTGGCTACCAAACTTGGAATGGGAAACAGCTAGCAACTGGGTGGAGAACCGGGTACCGGAAATAGACAGTCGTGTGATCTTTCCTTTGGAAATGAGACACGCTGCGGGTCTCTCGACTTCCAAGGATCTCAGATTCTCTGGAATTGATTTATCCAGGTCTGGATCATTGGCTTTGCCCAGAAATGGAAATCTACAGGTTTGTACTCTATAATTTGGGTCAATCATTCGATACTTCAATAGGACCGGCCCTGAAATTTCGGGGGCCCGAAGCGAGCTCCCTTCACATATATGACATAAAAAAAGTAACTCGAATAAAATTTATAAAATTAACATTAAAGCTTGTATAACTAATTTAGATTTGTAGATTAGAACAAAATCATCTCCTGGGGGGGCCCTAAGCTCAGGGCCGGCCCTGTACTTCAAACATTGTCCCTGATAGAAAAAGTAAAGGATCAATCTTTTATAGTGGAAAAACATTTATTACGGTAGATTCATCTTTAAAGAAAGAATTCTAAATTGTGTTCCGCCGGCAGCATCAGTTTTTAATTTCGCGATGAGAGAAAATATCGACGCGTCACAAGGATTTTGCAAGCAATGACAAATTACTTCGAAAATTGTGTTGAAACTTTCTCATTTCGTGCTTCCATTAATCCGTAAAGTACAATTGACATATAAAACATAAATCAGTTTCTCTTGAAATAGAATCTAAAAAGAAACATCAAAAGATACAAATATGTCTCCGTTGATGCTTTATTAACCGGGCTGATGAATTTCAAAAATCACAAAGAATATTGTATTGTATTTTATTTTTTCCCGCAATTTTGGGTTTTGTTAGGTAAAGTATATACATGAATTCGCAAGTCTTTTTCTTGCTCTACAATTTTTCAAATTAATTAATTTTAAACAATTTTCAAGCTTTTGAAATGGAAGTTCCAGGAGGCAAACAAATTCATTTTCGACGTCTAACAAAATACGAAATTGCGGGAAAAAATAAAATACAAAAAACCGTGGGAATTTATTACACAACCTAACAAAATATTGCTTTTCATTTATTTTATAATCTATTAATCTTTAATTTACGAGATTCTGTATGGAATCTAAATCAAAATTTGATTACTTATATTTTTTAATAAAATTTTTAATGAAATTTAATAAAACTCATATTTTTTAATAAAATATCGCAACAGTTGAGCGAGAAAGAAAGATCGTCAGAAAGAACCAGCCAATGGCTGAGATCGGGACACCTGTTTTGGGCCGATCCCGAAAATTGGAACGGAAGTTCCGAAGCCGCGCCTCATCTCGAGCAAGTTCCGTGCCGTCAGGACGACATAGTTTTGCCAGAAAGGAAGAACACTATCAGCGTCCTTCTACCGATAGGAAGTATAGAAATAAGATCCGTTCGAACATCCGACAAGAAACAACCCCTCAGTTGGCGGCTATGGGTCGAGGCGCAGAACGGAAGAGATTTTTACAAAAGGACGTACATCGTAAGGTAAGTGAAATTTTACATTCTACGAAGGAACTTGTAAAAATCGAAGAAAATATTCAGATACACCGAGTACAGCTGCAACACGTGTCCCTGCCAAAATGACCCGAACAACGATTACTTGGAAGAAATCTGCGCGATTCAGAGGCCGAAATGTGGATTCACGCCCTGCGAATTCCCTCTTACGGTATATTAATTTAAATTCGCGTTTTCTGACACGAATTAACGAGGGAATTCTTCAGGTCGAAGGCCACTGTTGTCGATACTGCGGCGGTAGACTGTCTTTGACGAAGGAAGCATCTCTGCCTGTCGTTCGAACAGCCGCAGAGGAAGCTTTCGAGAGTTATACGAAAAGACTTGCATGGCACGTCAGACGTACCTGGAAGGGGACAGTCGAGGTTTTGATAAAGGGAAGGACTGATTATTCTGCTATCAATATCCTCGAAGCGGTGGAAAATATGAAAAGGATCTTGATAAGTAAATTTTTTATCAAATGAGTCGCACATTTTCCAAATCGATTATTTCCAAAAACATAAAAGCCAGGGAAATTGATAAAATATATAAAATTAAGCATAAAGATAAATTAAATGAATGGAATTAATCACTTTAGACCTGTGAATAGCTTAATTATATATTGCTAATTTCGTCGTCTTAAAGTCTTTGAATTTGAAATAATATTTCATTTCTTCCTTTCGAACAGGTATGAATATTGAAGTATCGAGCACCGAAACCGCAGGTGCAGCTTTGCAAGATAATCGATTGGCAGTTGCACTTGTTCCTCTCCTTGGAACGCCGTTTATCATCCTTCTTATCATCTTCTTCGTTTTCCTGTACTTCGGCTATTCGTACAGACAGTAAGTACAATCGCAGATATGATTTATATAAGAAATAAGACAACAGTAATTCATTGGAACAAATAAATTCAAAATGAAATCGCGAGCTTAGTATTAAACTCGTAAAATATCGAGCTTAATACTTCATGGTATCATACCATTCAAAAAAATAATAATTATAAAAGATACAGAAAAATCAAATTAGCGAGCATAGTGACATTAAAATGACTCTCCATCTAAAGATGGAGAGTCATTGATAGTTCCCCTCTTCTATGGCAAATTTTACCGGGGCTCTTCAGCGTGTAGCCTCTTCCTTCTTCGGCAATAGCCTCAAAAAAATCACTCATAAAAATTGTACTTGCTTCGTAAGAAGAAGCAAGCACAAATTAAGTTTCATTTTACTTCACTGCACTTTGATACTTCATTTTTGCAATCGGGTCTAATACCACGACTGCGACTTACGAACTAAGGCTTGGCCTTAAGAAAAATCAAGAGATGTTAAATTAATTAATTGATTTGCATTCTCATTTTTTCTCTCGATTTTTTGTTTTCCAACCCCAGATACAAGCTTCTCACGTATTGGAGGAGAATACGAAGAGAAACATGAAAGCTTGCTCTGGCCCTGCCTGCTTATAAACTAAACTCATTCACACCAGAAGTAAACTACCTGCCTGCCTATTGCTATATTTAAAAAGGGCAAAAAACATTCTCACAAAAATTCACTTCACGATTCTCATACGTACCACCCGGGTGCAAAAATGCCTATACCTAGGGAGAACGTCCCGGGACGCCTCCGACACCCGAGTTCAATTCAACATTCACACTCTAAAAACCATACCTTTTTGCTGAAATCGACTGACAATTAATAGTGAACATTGTACGAAAATTAATATATTTTATTTTCATATTCTATTAAATATCTAAGGTAATATGTATGAGTTGTAATAATTTTTCAAATTATTCTCGATGAGTATTTTCTAATTGTATGATAATATTATAGTAAATTAATGTTGTTAATAAACGATACAAATCCCACGTCCTAACCACACACACACACGTGGAATTTATATCGTGTATAGTTCACTATGTTTGTCAGTCGCCAAAATATATTATATTTAATATTAAACCTTGTCCACCGCCCTCCACCCACGCGAGTACATCTAAATACCCGAATGAGCTTTGGGCATAAAAATGAACAAGGCCAATGGTAATTTCCACCTACCAGTTTTCTTCATGTGTGCTGAAACGCCTAAGCTAAAACGTATGATCAGTAAAAACTAATACATTGATATTTTAACTTTATTAAAAAAAAGAATATCGTTAAAATAATATGCATAAAAAATTGAAGAACGTTACAATATCAAGAGAGATTTCAATATCAAAATAAATAATCTACGTAATCAAAAATATTCATAATTATTACTTTGACATCGAAATCTGCTCGTCGCGAAATAATTTCTTGTACATGTAGAAAAAAGAAATGTATTCTGAAATCGGAGGGTCATCCGACTTCTCTACATTTTTAAACTCGAAATATGTGTATATAAATATGTACAAGAAAACCCTAGCCTGAGCTAAGAAATAAAACACAGAAAAATAATTTGCACGATTATCATTGTATAAAATGATGCAGTGATATTCGTGTGTCACTATGCTCGCTCAAAAGATGAACATTACAACCGATCCCCGTGTCGATTCGGACCATTCATCCTACGCCATGATGGGGACCGGAGGAACTATTAAGCATGCGACTCACCGATCGTTGACTTGTACCACTGTACTCGTAAAGCATCTTTGCAATTGACCCATGACTGACCCACGACTGACCCATGATAGATGAGGTGTTCTCGTACAATCCAGATTAGTCACTTTGTCCCTTAGTTTGCCAAGGAAATGATACCCTCACTGGCCAAAGCTCCGTTCTGAAACCGAAAGTACTAAACGGTTGAAATATTTGTTATATATTCGAATTTCGAATAATCTATATTATTTTCCAATATATTACAATTAACATACTTAAATTTATTCATTACAACGTCCAACAAGCAAGCATTTACAACTTTACAAATAATTAGTAGTTTCCTAACCTAACCCAATTCTAATGCGCAAGTAAATTTTTAAACACGCGAGAATAACCACGCTATAACGCGCAGTAATACATTTGCGAATGCATGCCAAGATACTAGAAAATACAGTAGAATAATTACCAAAATATGCCAAATCGTGTAGATAATCACACCATAAAACACATTAACACGAGTAATTAAGGAGTCTCGAAAGACGACACAAGGGCACACACATCGACTAGTCCCCTAGTTATACAAGCCCAATTAGCACGTGACCACTTCGACCAATCATACGTCACGATCGGAAGTATATGTAAGCTGAGGTGGGGCGCGACCAATCACAGATTGCGTTATTCTCCGGAGACTTCTTGTCAGCGAGAAACAATGTATATGCATAATAGAGAACCACACCACATAACGTGTTAATAGACCCTCATAAATATGCGTAATTATACATAATATACGTAATTATGTATAATATAACACTCAGATGAACACATGCTCCATTAATTTAATCGTTAACTCGTACGAATACAGATTGACAGGTAGACGTAACCCCCTTAACGGTCACGGGAAGACTGACTGTGTTTGACTGTATGCTAGGTCAAACGGTTGACAACAAAATACCGTGGTGCTCAGTAAACTTTTTTGTTTAAATGAGCTACTTTGATTCTTTCAGTTTATTCTACTTATATTTATTTAATCACAATATTTAATTTTATAACTATTTATTAACTGAAATTTTATTAGATCTATTAAAATTGATTAGTTTTGTAACTTCTACGTGTAGTTATATTACAAAATTTCTTTTAATTATTATACTTCTATATGATTACCTTTAACTGTGGAAATGATTTTTGAAAAATCGAGGATATGAGAACGTGAAACGACGAGTAACATTTAAAGCCAACAATTTAACGAGAAATAGGTATGGTATCTCGAGGAGGTTATATTTCGGTGAAATGCAGCATTTCACCGGAAAAGTGGTGATCAACTTTTCCATAAGATAGTTGTGTTTGACCCTTATATCCCGCCAACACTGTTGAAAGAGTATAGGTCACACGAAAAAAAGAGATAGAGAAAAAAAAATAAAAGAGCGGACGATGGAAAAAGTAATTACACGGATATGAAACACGAGACACGGTATGCAAGTGCCTCCACTTCCCCTCCTGTTGCATCCTTCAGACCGGAAGTCTGCGAAATTAACTTCCCTGCTGGATATTTCTCCGCTAGAGTGGGTGAAATTTGTTTGTTTCAAGTCTTTCAGGGTAAAATTTTCTCGAAGATACAAAAATCTTGTTGGAATTTTTATTTTTCATCGAAAATAAATATCCGTACTATTTCTGTCACAAATTACAATTCGAATTTCGTATCTTAATGAAATCAACAGAAAAGGTGGCTGTTTCGAATTTAACCAGCTGAATTATGTTTGCGTGCAGCAAACCGGACATGTGCAAATTCAAAAGTTCCGTTTCCGGTTGTTTGCCTCCTAGTGAGGTCGCTACAAATGGAGTTGGTAAAGGTACAAAGGTGAAACGGATATCGAGAGATTTACCTACTCAACAAAAGTAAAAAAGAAAAAAAAATGGACCAGAGTGAAAATGAAGGGACGAAACAAATTAGAAAAATCTTGTAAATTGTAAAATCAAAAAATAGCAGAGAAGAATACGTAAATAGAAACAGACGTAGGAATAATGAAAGGGAGATCATAAGCAGGGTCCGAGAATGTTTCAATTTACGAAATAGCGGTGGCAACAACCTAGTAGCCGACGAACTCGCTTCCATTTACTATTTACCATTTTACACTCGGCAATTCCTTCGTCGCCGTGTTTTGCAGCGACCCTTTTGCCAGAAACTCATGGCATTTAATTAGCTCGATCTCCCAAATTGACTCGAATATCTTATTTCAGGAATGCCATGATTTTTGGCATTTTGCAATGGAAAATTAATGGAAATATATAATAGCTTCGTAGAATATAATACTTTTCAAATTTATTTAATTAAATATTATGGTGCATCAAAATAATATAAAGTATTTTATTTGCAATTTTCTTCGCCCAGGGCCGGCCCTGAGATTTCGGGCCCCTTTACATATATGACATAAAAAAGTACCTCAAATAAAATTTATAGAAGACGCAAAATCGTCTTATGGGGGGCCTGGACCTTGGGGGGCCCTAGGCGGCCGCCTAGTGTCCCTAGGCCCAGGGCCGGCTCTGTCTTCGCCCCCTGGATATTCCATGGTTTATAAATTTTTGCCTTCCATTATTCAAGCTCTGATAATTTTAATTTAAAAAAAGAATCATCATCGCTTCATTAATTTTTCTCTAATAAACTACAACAAAAAATTATGTTTTCCAGTATGCTATCCGGCTGCACAGATATATTCTCGTCCATCAGGGACGGTGTACGAGTGGACAAATCTCAACCCAGCAAACCATTTGGTTTCGCTCGTTTCGAAAATGTTCCAGAGGGCAGCGTTCAAATAGCAAACGTAGAAAACGTCGAGCAACCTGTTAAAATCGAGGAGAACGAGGAGGAGGACTCGGGTGGAAGATTCGAAAATCCTTTGTACAGATCCAAGAGGAGAAGAAAAGAGGAAAGTGAGGTGCTAAACATGGAGGCTCCTTTGAGATTGGCTACGCTTAGAGATAAAGTGGAGGAGATCGAAGAGGCGGAAATTGATATTGATGAATGAAACAACAATTCCAGAGTATATTTAACTTTTTATTGAATATGCAATAAAGAGTTTTCATTCACTTATGGAAGTAACTGCAAAATTTAATTTCCATTCACGAAGCACATATTAGAAGCGTTAAAGGTTGGAGGATAAATAAGAGACTTTCCAGCCCATGGAATAGCGCGGAACTTACTGAGAGAAAGAGCCAGGGGTACTGGAAGAAGGGATTGTACTGCCAGCACTCCCACCCTCTGATGCGCAACCCCTATACCAGAACCTCCAGTGCGCAACAACCCTCCAATTGGATGATTACCATTCAACGAAATTTGAAATTTCTAATGAGAAATATCAATAAAATTGTTCTCCAGTTAAATAAAACAGGTGTTTTAACACTAGACTGCCGGAGCGAGTCAATTTGATTCATTTACGATTTTATTGCTATATTAAATAATTTTTTTTGTATACAAATGTATACAAATACTAATCCCTTCCCCTCCCCTCTCCTTAGTTCCAAAATCCATATGTGCTATACTATTTTGACGGATGTGAGTCTGGCAATCTAGTGTTAAAGAGTAGTTAGGATGTGTAAGAGGGTGGTCCTTGAATTACTATAATAACATACCTCCAGGGAATGAATTTATGTAAAAAAATAGAAAAATGCTAAAAAGCTAAAAATGCTGTGTAAATCTAACTTTTTATTCATTTTAATTTTAAATTGCACGCCCCAGTTTGAAAACTATACCAGTGGCGCCAGTTAGCGGTGAGCGCAAGAACTAACAAAATTAAATATCCCTTTTTTTCCATAAAATAAGCAACTTTTATGATTCATTGGCATTAGTAAAATATTCTATGGATTTAGTTCTAATAAAATAATCCTAATTCAATTAGCTGCGAGCCTTACGTTTGTTATTTAAAAAATAACACTTTGGGGACGCTGAAACACTATAGCCATCTAGTGGTGAAACCCTCATCAAATTACTGTTCAAAAAGTAAATTCGAATCGTATTCAAACATTCCCGTATATTTTATAAAAGGTAAACATTTACAATACTATAATAGTGGCATAACGTTTATAGAAATACCAAACAATTTGTCTATTTCATAATATGGTATATTATTCTAATTCAACTGTTCACTATAGAGTTTTCTATGATTCTAATTTTGTTAAATATTATCAACTTTTGTACATTGCAAATAAATAACTTTATATTTGTTTTCTATGTTCAGAGAGTATGGATACGTTCATTTGTAATAAATGCTTTGCTACACCATACAGGGGGAAAAAACCATTTTGCTTAACACAATGTGGTCACATATATTGTCATGGATGCATACAGCAAGGTAAATTTAATAAAATAATTTTCCAAGATAATCAGTATTTATGAAAATATATTTCTTGTAATATAGCTGAGAAGCAGTGTCCTCAGTGCCAGCAACCAGATATATTTTCTGTGGAGTTACAACAACCATCACTGGCAAAAGTAGAAAATTTCTTTGCTCCACTCAATGAATCATTGGAATCATTGCATAAAATATGTGGATTCCAAAATAATCAAGTGAAAATTATGATACAACGTTTCTATGAGATTGTATGGTTTATTAATTTTTTTTATATTTAATGAAAACAAGAATCTAATCAATTAATTAAATTTAAGGATAAAAAGTATGAAAAACTGAAGTCTCACTATTATAATCTTACTCATAATATAAAAATGCTGAGAGACAAATATATTAAGCTCAAAACGGAAAATACAGAACAAAAGAAGAAACTTATGACCTTTGAAGTAAACAATAGAACACTAAATTCTTTGAGTGATTCTACACCATTAAGCGTTCAAAATCAAAGAAATGCAAACAGCAGGTATAATATATATATATATATAGTAATTTTATTCTATGAAATTTCTTCTTTGAAAATATTTAATCTTTTCTGTTTATAGACAAGCACCAAATTCATATTTTTCATCTTGCGGAACTAATATATCAAGTCAATCTTTTAATGTAGGAAGAGGACATACAATATTAGAAGGTTTTCGTATACCTTATCCTCTATCTGTAAAATCAGTTGGTTCTCGTGGAACTTCAGATTCTAATTCTACTTATACATTTAGACGTTAAATACGATTCTAATATTTTCAAGATTTAAGTATTATATGTATTTATTAATCAACTTTTCAGAAATTCTTAAACATAATTTTTAAATTTTTAAATTAAGTTTTTAAATTATAAATTGTAGTTTTGTTTTATATCGATTAAGCATTGTAAAATGCAATGATTATGACGAACAGAAACAAGTGAAAAGGTTAAGTAAAATCGAAGATAAAATAATTTACATGTAGTACTTTGAAAAATACAGATATGCTTATTTTTACCATCAATCATAGGTCTTGACAACTAACAGATATTTTAAGAGAAAAATATCTGTGGAAAAACAAGTTTATTTTGATCGTAACATTGAATAAATGTATAAATTTAGAAATAATTACATGATAACATGAGATTAACGATTACCTCATGATTGTAGACTAAGTAAGCTAACAATTTAAAAATAATTCATGTTTTCATTAATGTTCAATAAAAGCTACATTGCCATATATAATTGTGTACAGTTTATGGCCTTCTTGCCCACGTGCGATTTGTGTTAGCATAGTATTTTATTCGTTCAACGAAAGACCATACCTGTTTTTGCGCCGCTCGGGAAGGCCCTCTATTCTTATTTCTAACGTCGCACTTGTATACACGGTGGACAAAATATATGAACAGAGAAAACAAGCGATAACGTCAACAGTCGAAGGGTATACCGAATATAAGACCACTAAGTATGCTGTCCGGTACCACGACACGCTTGCGCAGACGAAGCATATTTAAGCCAATCAGGGTCAACATGCGTAGAACGAACGAACACTTGTCGTATGAAAGGTATGGTCTATCGTTAAACGAATAATAGCAATGGTAAATAAATACATGTAACAATGGTAAAGTTATAAGCATTAATACAAAATGACAACACAACCTAAACAATTAAAAGTGGCAGATACGAAAGCCTCATTTATTACATCGTTGATAGTAAGTAAAACATGATAATTTCTACATAATTTACTATAGCACGTGTCAGATATTTCTACAAGGTTCACTGTAGAAATTGCGGAAAATTTAACTAGAATTTTTAATTATAAAAACTACAGTTTTATATTTTTAAGAAGTAAAATTCAACAAATTTATTTTCGATTTAATATTTAAGTTTATCAAGATTAGTTAGATTAATATAATGTTATTTTAGAAAACAAGAATCTTATTCATTGTTTTACAATGTAATAATGTTGATTTGAATAGGCAGGAGGACTAGCTGGTGTTTCTGTAGACATAATATTATTTCCATTAGACACATTAAAGACACGACTACAGTCTAAACAGGGTTTTAGGAAATCAGGAGGATTTTCTAATCTTTATAAAGGAATTTTTCCTGTGTTCATTGGTTCTGCACCAACTGGTAAAAATACATGTTGTATAAACATGATTAACATGTAAAAGAATTTAATATATATATAGAGAGAAGTATGTAAAATAAAAATATATACATAATGTTCTTTACAATATTGCAGCATCTTTGTTCTTTGTAACTTACGAAGGTATCAAAAATGTAACACAGCCCCGTGTACCTGAAAGATATCACTCTTTGCTACATATGAGTGCAGCATCTTTAGCAGAAATGGTAAATTATATATACAATTAAAACAGAATTATAAATCAAATTTTCATATGTATTAAACGTAGGTAGCTTGTTTAATACGAGTACCAATAGAGGTTTTGAAACAAAGAAAGCAAGCTTTAATATTTCAAAGAAAAGATGTCAGTCTTAGATTACTGTATTGTGGCTACTGGAGCACAGTAATAAGAGATATGCCTTTTAGCTTAATACAGTTTCCATTATGGGAGGGCTTTAAAAAAATTTGGAGTTCAAATGTTGATAGAGATATCTTACCAGCAGAAAGTGCGATATGTGGTGCAATTGCAGGTATAAAATTTTATAACAATAGGTTGTACAGTTTTATTTGTTGCATAATTGATAACATAAATCCTCTTAGGTGGCATATCAGCTGCTATCACAACACCACTAGATGTTATAAAAACAAGAATAATGCTTTCACATAAAAATGAGAGTGCCTCAAAATTAAAAGTACTTTATGTTATACAAAATGTTTATAACGAAAAGGGCTTACATGGGTAAGACTTAACATTTATATACATTACAGTTAGTTTTGATTTTATAAAACATTTATTATAAATTTTATAGACTTTTTGCTGGTATTGGTCCTAGAGTAATGTGGATAACTTTGGGAGGTTTCATTTTCTTTGGAACTTACGAAGGAGCAAGAACTGCAGTTATGCAGTATTTCTTGCCTCTTTCTATTCTTACTGAACAAACTGATAAATGTCAGTAATGTTGATAGATATTAAACAAATTTAGTCAAAGTGTTATTGTTAATAAGTACAACTTAGTAAATATAATAATATTTACAGTTACTATATATAAAAGATGCACTTATATAGTTATAAAAATAAATTTTATACTTACTTTTGAAAATTGTATATACATTTCGTTTTAACAGTAATTATTTATAAAAAATAACGACATTTTCGCAATATAAACATTTTATAACATTTATGTATAAATATATAAACTCTTTTTTAAAAAAGTTATTTAACATTTTTGAAGGTATATGTATATCTTTCTTTTAAAGTATACAACATTTTGTAGCGCTTAAAGTTTAGATTTTAAATTATACATTAATTTTTCTAACTTCATTGCTTTCTGAAGATTACCATTAATCTTCAATTTTCCCATCATGAACGCTGACGCAGGTTTCAGTTTTCCTTAGTAAGCATAAAATTTGTAATCATTAGTACAAATTACTATAATTTAAGTATGAATAGTGCATAAACATGATATACTGTACTATACATAAAATATATTTAAATAGAGTAGTTGTAGAATTTTCCACTATAAAAACATTATGGCCTATTTTAATATGTATCTACATACCAGTAAACATTGCAAAAAAGTTTTGAGAGTCCATCGTAAGTACTGCATCTGGTGGTTGACTGGGCTCTCCTTTTCCTACTGCACCTTTTCCATTCTTAAGATCCAAGAACCATATACTAGCTTCATCACCTACAAAAGTTATGTTAAGAACACAATCTTAAATGCTATACAAAGGTTATTACCTTTAACATTAAACTGATATACAGCTCCCGTTTTGTTAACAAGTTCATTGTTTAAATTAGCTTCAATGGCAGTGAATATTTGTGCAACTTTTGCATTTGATTTACTACCATCTTGTGTGGTAGCAGTTTTCTGCATGCCAACAATTTTTGCATCATTTTGCAAATCTAAATTTTCTTCTACAAAGAAATCTAGCATCAATTTGTCTTTGTTTGCTAGAAAAAACACAGTTATTATAGAAAATATTAGTATTTTACATTAGTTGTAAAAAAAGTTGATAAAATGAATATTGCACGAAACAAACCTGGATTACATGCATACTCAGTAAAGTCAGTAATTCCTTCCTGTTTTAATATTTCTTCATCAATTAAAAATTGTCCTGTAATAGATCTACTGTCCTTGGAAATTAAAGCATACACAGCATCTCCCATTATCTCAGGTTTACGGCTAAAATCACTTGAATCAGGACCAGATAACATTTCAATTGCAGCAGTATGAATGGCTAAAATAAAAGTATAAAGTTAAAAATTAATGAATAAAAACAAAACATTGTTATGAAAGTAAATAGTGTACCAGTTTTTGGCCAAACAGCATTTACAGCTACACCATTTTCTTTAAACTCTTCTGCCATTCCAAGAGCACACATTGACATACCAAATTTAGATATTGTGTATGCTACATGATTTTTAAACCATATTGGTTTCATACTTAATGGTGGACTTATATTCACTATATGAGGATTTGAGCTTTTCAGTAAATAGGGTAAACATACTTTAGACCTTAAAATAATTATTGTACTATTAGTAACTTCAATTTTTACACAAGAAGGTTACATCAACATATAATATGGAATTTGTGTGCTTACACTAAAAATGTTCCCCTGGCATTGATAGTATTCATAAGATCATATCTTTTCATATCGGTCTGTAATGTGCCTGTTAAAGAAATTGCACTTGCATTATTAATAACAACATCAATACCGCCAAATTTATTAACAGCATTTTCTACTGCAGAAACTACTTGTGCTTCGTCTCTTACATCTACAATACAAGGTAATGCTTTTCCACCCATTTGTTCAACTAAAACAATTGAATACTTTATTTAGTAAAATGAATTAAAGAAAATGAAATGCAGATGATTTTGTATGTAAAATGTATATTATAATTACTCTCTTTAGCTGCAGTATATATAGTGCCTGGTAATTTTGGATGCGGTTCTGCAGTCTTAGCTGCAATAACAATATTTGCTCCATCCTTTGCAGCTTTCAAAGCAATGCTTTTTCCAATTCCTCTTGATGCTCCAGTAATAAAAATTGTACGACCCGCAAGTTTTCTATTTTAAATACCCATATATTGTGTAATCATTTCACTAACTAATACATAAATAATATAACAACTATATTAATTGAATCTACAAATTTTAACTCCATATAATTTTAAACATATTTTTATTGATATATCAAATCTGTTTAACTACTTCAAATGGAAGGTTGGAATATATAATTTTAGCTCTGTCATATTTGTATTAAAATGAGTAGAAATGAATATTCATTATATTTTAAAGTGATTTATCTAACTAATTTACAAATATTTTATAAAATTTATAATACATACCCTGTGTTAATCATATTGTAAACAGATTGAGAAACTGCCATAAGAGTTAATAATAATTAAAGAACTTTCTTATTGTAGTAACAGTGTATATTTATATAAGCAGAAATAATCAGATAAAAAAGTACACTTTGCTTCGAAAAACGTCACAGTTTAATGTCCAATTTCAATAATTATCATTGTTGTAAATTGTAAGATTACTATATGTATGTATTTGACAACATGGCGAAAATTTCATGCATCACAATAATGGGGACTAGTGTCCCGCAAATTAATGCACCAGTTTTATGTCTGTAAATTTAAACCTTAGAACATAAGTAAGATTCAACAGATTAATATAAATATTCAATGAAAAATAAAAATCTATAATCGTCTTTAGTTGAAAATTAAATGTCAGAATTGTCTCTTAGGGTTTTTGTGTTTCTGATTTGCATAAGTTTTTGTAAATATTATATTTTATCTTTATATCAGTATATGTATATATATGTATCGTTAGGAAATATAATATCTAATACAAGATTCATTTTTAGAATAAATTACTTATTCTATTTACACAATCATTGTTGTTTTGCTGATGTCTTTATATTGACAACAATCTAAAAGGAAGTTTGAACGTTTATCCAGTGAACTTGGTGAAAAATGAACTTTTGAAACATTTTATTATATTGTTTAACATAAAAATATCATAGGTAAACTGTGTATACATATATATATACTCTAAATAAAGTTATTTCATTCATATTAGTTTTCAGAAGTCAAGGTTATGTTTATACCGGTACAACAATGTGTGGTATATTCTGTTATATTTCACAAAATCATGAGAAGAGTTCCCAAGTACCAAATGAGGTATTATTATTTAATTATATTAATCATAAGTTGAAATAAATAAATTATAGAAGTATAATTTTCTAGTGGAATGCTTGTAAAGACTTAATATGTGCCCGTGGTCCTGATAAAGTAACAGAGCGAATTGAATATTTAACTCCAAATTGGTTTGGACACTTTAATGCTTCTGTACTATGGATGCAAGGTTCCAATTTAAATATACAACCTGCTATAGATTCTATTGGAAATATACTTCTGTGGAATGGAGATATATTTTCTGGAGATTTGGTAAATATTTTACATCATATAAATGTATTAAGTACATTAAACTTTTGTATTTAATTTTATATGTTTTCTAGGCACAAGATAACATGTGTGATACCGATATAATGTTGAATGCTCTTCAATCATCCTTAAATATCATACCTGTATTTCAAAAAATACAAGGTCCATATAGCTTTATATATTTTCAAAAGTCAACTAATATTTTGTATTTTGGTAGAGATATTATAGGAAGGCATAGTCTGCTCTTAAAAGTGAATACAGATGAAAATGTTTTGACTTTAACATCTGTTGCTAGCAAAGAACTACATGGGATTACAGAAGTTCCTGCAATTGGAATTTTTGCAGTGAACTTAACTAGTTCAAGGGTAAATCTTTCATGCTATCCATGGAAAGAACCTGATTTAAGATTTACAGATATCATTGAAACATTAGAAACACACTTAAATGTAGACATTAACATTAGAGAAACTATATTGGAATTTGATACTTTAACACATTTGCACATGCATCCTGATATTAAAGATTTGGAATATCTAGAAAGTAGTTCTTGTCTTGACAATTTTTACAAAACATTAAAGTATTTATTAGAAAGTAAGGAAATATATGAAAGAGTAGATCATTTATCGCATCTCCTTCATAAAGCTGTAGAAGTTAGAATAAAGAAACAGCCAAAATTCTGTAAAATGTGTGTACAGTTAGTTTTAAACGGAGAAAAAGTTGAATGTAATCATGCAAAAGTAGGCATATTATTTTCTGGAGGCTTGGATTCTGCAATTTTAGCATTAATTGCAGACAAATATGTATTACAAAACGAATCTATTGATTTGATAAATGTTGCATTTGAAAAGTCCGTTAATATATCTAGAAAATCCAATACAAATAATGGTGAACAAGCTACAGAAGACCAGTATGATGTTCCTGATAGAAAAACTGGGAAGCAAACATTTATGGAACTTTCAAGGATCTGTCCAAAGAGGAAATGGAATTTTATAGAAGCAAGTATCATTACTGTCAAATCTTTATAATTTATGGGTATGATAGATCTTTATATATGTTTTTCATCTGTTTCAGGTAAATGTTAGTCAGACAGAGTTGCAGAAACATCGTTCTTCCCGAATTTGTAATTTACTGTATCCACTTTGTACCATATTGGATGAAAGTTTAGGTTGTGCTGTATGGTTTGCAAGTCGCGCAAAAGGTACAATTGATGGAAGTGCTAACATCTATGAATCACCTTGTAGAGTACTTCTATTAGGCATGGGGGCAGACGAATTATTTGGTGGATATATGAGGCATAGAACGATATTAAGGCATAAAGGGTGGGATGCTTTAGCAGAAGAGTTAAACATCGAACTAGCCAGAATTTCTGAAAGAAATTTAGGCCGTGATGATCGTATCGTATCTGATCATGGACGGCAATCTAGACTGCCATACTTGGATGAAAATCTAGTACAATATGTTCAACAATTAAAACCATGGGAAAGGTAAATCAAAGGATAAAAGAATAATACTAATGGCAAAGAACTAATATCCTGAAATTGTTTATAGGTGTTATCCAACAGATAAAATGACATCAGGTTTAGGAGATAAATTATTATTACGTTTGGTGGCCTGTAAACTTGGTTTCCAAGATACTGCAAATTTTCCTAAGAGAGCTTTTCAATTTGGATCTCGAATTGCTAATAGTAAAGAAAATGCTAAAGATATATCAAATCGTTTGTAAAATGACGGTATGTATAGTTTTATTTAGGTATTGGTAAATAAGATTATAAAATATCTAATGTTGGGATTTTTTAAATGTTTATTGCAGTTAGTTTTTTAATGTTACTTGACAGGATGATACTTGTCATAAGTATGATAAAAAAGTGTTCAGAATTGTTTGAAATTGAAATGGGCATTGAGGGGTTTACAATACAAGATTAATAAATTATGAAGCCAAAAGCATACAAGTGTACCCTGAATTGTTACAGTCTACCTCAAAAGTATGCCTAATTTCAGCAAATCTGTGATATTTCATGTGTGTTACTGCTTTTTTGTGTGTTTTATGTGTTCTAGCTTAGTATGTGCTTGACTTTATAAAAATATTTTTTTAACCTTATATAGTTTTTTATGTATAAACAAAATAAATGAACAAAATAATGAATTTTATATTGTATACCAAATCTATCATGTATAAGTTATTTAGAGTAATATCAGATAACATATAGTATGGATACTCCTATTGAATGTTGTATGTAGTTCCTGAAGTCGTCGTAGAGTGCGCAACACGACGGTTAGCAAAAATGATTTTATGCTACGTCGGTATTTCAGAACGTGAGACACGAACTTCAATAAGACGGCAGCTCTATTTCATATCTCATCTGTGAGTCAAACATATATTTAAAGTCTATATCTCCCTGTTAATTGTTTACATAAATTGTTGAAAATCATATAATATTTTATATTTTCAGCATAAAAATAATTCAATGCTTCAAACATAAATTTTCAACTTTGATCATTTTCATCCATCATTAATATTTTAGCACTGATTTTTCAAAGTGAGAATTAAAAAAAAAAATTATTACATTCTTAGTCAAAGCCGTATAAAAGTACGCAATTAAAAAAAAAAGAAAGACAAAGACCCATGAATTGGTACACCTCCTCCCCCTATTGAAGGGGTAAGAGGTGGTTTGCGTTAAGGGTTAGTTTTGGTCGGAAAGGATCGAGGGGGCAAAGGCGCGCGAAGGAGGGCGTCGATTGGTCGGACCAGAGGATGCGTGGTCCGCTCTAACCCGGCCACATCCAGTCTGCCGCCGACTGCATAGTGGCGTGGTTCGTTATTTTTCTTCAGTTGATTTTGGTTCTCGTGCGACGGCGACCGCTGTCAAACGAATGTCGTGATCGTGCGTACGTTATTATATCGGGCATAGACATGACATAACACGTAATTTTGGATGGACACTTCTGTGCATACAGTGCCGGTACACAGTCAGAGGAGGCGAGGTGTTGCGATATGCCGGTGCTGGGACCAGCCTGACTCTTTGCTCCTCTCTGGAACATCGCGGCTCTCCTTCGACCAGGGTCATCCACCCTGTGCTCCAGCCGCTTCGCGTGTCCGCTTTTATCCTGGACATCAACAACCCTCCTGTTAGTGAAAGGTAATTGATCTTTTCTGTTATTTTTTTTTTAATATTAATGTTTTGATATGTATTTACAAAAAACCATGCGTTACTAGATTATAAGTCATCTATAGGGTAGTTTGTTTTGAATGTTTCTCAGACACTGTTTTTACTCTTTTATCCCGGCAATTATTGAATGAAAATTACTCAGGGTTGAATAGACACGGATTGATTAGGTGTTAGTGGTATGTTTGCGCGAAGAGTCGCAGCGTTTGAATAGAATAGAGGTTAAGGAGACGGTGTATTTGTCTTCAACTTCCATGCTTGACTTCACTCGCGTTGGCGGAGTGAATTGACTTAAACCGAGTTCTAGGATTAAAAAAAAAAGCAACATTAAGCGTTAAGATGAAAGGAATTAAGGAAGGAAAAAATAGTTCTTTTAGTGCCTCGTTTTTATTGTTTCTGAAATAGAAAACGGTATAAAATTTTGATGGTTAATAGCCAGTTTTCAGGTGTAAGCGTTACGTAATGTTATTTTACTGTGCATATCTCTGTCCCCTGTGCCTCCGTAGTAAATTGGCCGTATTGTTCCCAGCAGGAGATGGTGTTCTATAGAGTCATTCGAGCTGTATCTGCTCGTAACGAGCAATTAACTTTTGCTCGATTTATCGTTCGCTATAGATCGATATCTCGATACCCCCTGTAAACGAGATAAGCTGTTCGAAAGAGTGTGTATTGCTTTTACGAACGATTTAAGAAAATAAACGAGACATTTATGTTGGTAATATTTCCTTCCTAATGTATAAAGTATTTAAGGCGGTTTAAAGGTAGATTAATAACCTACTATTTAATTATCGTAATTAAGAACAAGAAGGATAGTAGTCCATTCGTTTTCTGTTTATTTTCGAGAGCAATTGATTTTCCACGTGTAATCAGCGCTTTTGTTGGTCGATGGAACGCACAGTAGCGTGACAAAGATGTGCCCAGAGATTTATGGCCGGAGCATCGCCATGGAAAAGCGATTTACTCGGTGATTTAACGCGGTGTACCTAATTTCTTACACGCATGGTATTCGGTTTACTTCATCGTCTATTTTTGATGGCATCGAAACGATCTCGATATTTACCTCCTACGATGAACGCTGAAATTATCGTTCGATGGAAACGGATCATTTCGACTATCGGTAATCGAATAATCGACTATCGATAATAGGCGATTAATCGTTAGTTACGCATATTAGCCACTATCGTGTATGCTTGCGGTAACTTTTATGTCCGATAAATTATACACAATATTCCTGAAAATTGAAAATCACCTGGGTTTAAAATACAAGCTTTTAAAAATATCTTCTGTTTATTTAAAGACTATTCAAATGTGAATAGTTGTATCTGATACTGGGTCAGTGAAGAATGAGAATTTTTTAAACGTAAAACGCGACAATATGATAACGTGGAATACGAATTTCTTTTGGATTTAGACTTTCTATGTAATTTATCCAAATTACGCCGGTCGTTAATTGCGGTCTTCATTACCTACTTTTATAGAACCTCATTCGTTACGAGAGTGTAAAGATTTCTTCTAATTAAATTGCAGGGGAAAAGAAACAAACCTTTCGGAAAATATTTACCGATGCAGTTTCTATAAATATATACACATCTCATTAAGGAAATATCCCAAATCTTTTATTTTTTATTTTACCACAAGGGTCGTCGATGACCCGCAATATCTAATCATTGCAATTTATTATATCGATTGGCAGTTTAAATATGAGAATTATTTTCATTCTTAGCAATTAGAGGTTAAGTATGCCTGACCATACACGTTCTCTATCACTCTAGTGATTGACGAAGTCGCGTTATGAAATGACCTGACACAAGTAGATCGTTAGTTATGAATAGAAATTCAAAATTTTCACCGACCAGGAAATATTGGCCCGAGAAAAACTTGTTCTGCCAAATATTATAATTTGCCTGAGGTTGTCGCAAAATAACTAAACGTGTAAACAGACATTCAAGTTCAACTCGTATACGCATTTTCTCACTCCCACGTGCTGGCGCAATATCCAGCACCGATTTAACGCATCTTTAATTTTTATCTACCGAAAAACAATTCCTCACGGAATTTATTATACTTCCGTATTTCTAGAGACAGGGGCGGCCCTGGGCCCCCCAAGGTCCAGGGGCCCCATAAAACAATTTCGCGTCTAAGAATGCAAGAAGATTGTTTATTTGAATATTAATCGACGTAAATGCAAATCTAAATTAGTTATAAAAGCTCTAATGTGAATTTTATAAATTTTATTTGAGGTACATTTTTTTGTGTCATATATGTGAAGGGGCCCTTTCTCGGAGCTCGCCTCGGGCCCCCGAAATCTCAGGGCCGGCCCTGTCTAGAGAACGAAATTTATCGAGTATACCGGCAGTTTTATAAGCGATTTCTTTTGCAAAGAATCCGAGTCTTTTGGAAGTCGCGTTTGTAAAAGGGGTCGATAACGGTCGGGCAGAGGGTGAATTTAAGCAGAGCATTGAAATTTATTCCGGAAATTCGCGCATGCACTGCTTTTGCCAAACAACTTTTCCATCAAAACATTGCATAACTGTATGCGGTTGCTAGACACGAGGTAAACCAGGCTATGTGTATCCGTTGATTACATACATGCATGAACGTATGAGAAATGAAAAAAAAAAGAAAAGAAAAAAAGAATTTCCTTTATTTATCGATCACACGAGCGACACAGACTGTTGCTGGCACGTAACAGCGCGATTCCAACGAACTTTTTCATACGTGTTGCATCAAGGTTTTACAGAAAACAACGTTCGCGTTGCTTTTCTATTTCAACGCTTTATCGTCGGCCAATTTGTGCTCGGCGAACACAGAGTTGCAACTGGTACTCGAGGAAACTGTACGTTCCGCTTTTATGAAGCTTTGTTATCAAGCTTTGTTTTGTTTAGCCGTTCATCGTGGATGAAATTGCACTGAAATAGAGTGTAATTCTCCTGTGAATAGTTGAATAACTATGGATAGAATATACAGGGTGGATCATAAAGGTATTTGTCTTCAGTATGGTCGTAGAGGATCAGAGATATGTTTAAATTAAGGTTAGAACGTATGCGGTAAGGAAAATGGCGTTACAAGAGAAGCAGTAATGCCGGGACTCTTAATTTTGACGGTATTAATATTAAAAGTGATTTAGAAATAAAAATAGTTATTTTTAATTATTAAATGTTATAAACTTTAGTATATAATTGGGAAATATAAATATATGTATAAATATCAATTCAAATTTTTCCGCGTAAAGGTTGGTATGCGAGTAGTGGGGGAAGGCCACGGACTTATATAAGGGGCCTTCTCTCTCGCAACGTCATTCTCTCCCTGGCCGCCTGTGGGGGAGGATGGGAGTCCTGGGAGGGAGAAGGCGGTAACCGCGGGGGAGGGCCGGGAATCTAGGGGAACCGGAAGTCCCCGAGGATTTCTGGGAACCCAGAAATTCCCGGGGAGGACGAGAATCGTGTAAACCTGGAATATCTCGGCTTATTTTAAATTGTGAAATATTTCCAATAAAAATTCTTCCAATTATACAATAGAATACAATTTAATAGAGCAGATTTGTTTATTTGGGAGAAGAATGTGTGCGTATCCGTTATAGAAGCTCGTAAATTAGGAATGGCGAGCAAATAATCGTGTAAAAGAGAACAGATTCTTCTATCGGGAAACCACCATAAAATATTTCGAACCATTGGATACATAAAACTTCTTGAAATAGATCTCAGCTTTACGTGGTTCGAAACGAAACTATAAAAACCTATCTCGAAGTGAAAATTTGATATATGAAAGGAAATAAAAGAATTTTATTTTACTAAAAAGAGAAATGCGAGGAGTCTGAAATAATTTCCTCGAATGTGTTAGAGAATATACGGTATTGAAAGCATTCAAAAATGTGACTGAAAGAAACGAAATATTGAACTGCCATCGATTGCTAAAAGAAGGCAGCGATGCATGACGAACATCCGCCCGTTTATTACTTTTTTCTTTCCTTTTTTCTCTTCTTTATAGCACACAGTTATGACGTTCTGTTTGATTCAGTAGGCAGTAACTGAACGATTGCAATCTCGCCAACCACAGATGCTCACGTCACTTTTTTTTTTGTTTCAAAATTCATTCGATACAAAATTTATTTTACGTTAATTGCCACGAAGGGTCATCAGTGACCCACGCTTCAAATCTAATGCAATCGAATAATAAATAATAAAAAGAAAAAAAATTAAAATAACTCGCCAACCACAGGTACTAACGTCATTTTTTTTTTTTTTTCAAAATTCATTCAATACAAAATTTATTTTACGTTAATTGCCACGAGGGGTTATCAGTGACCCACGCTTCAAATCTAACGCAATCGAATAATAAATAATAAAAAGAAAAAAAATTAAAATAACTCTCCAACCACAGGTACTCGCGTCATTTTTTTTTTTTTACAAAATTTATTTTACGTTAACTGCCACGAGGGGTTATCAGTGACCCACGCATCAAATCTAACGCAATCGAATAATAAATAATAAAAAGAAAAAAAAATTAGAATAGCATCATTATAATATTAATAAAATAAAATAGAAAATATACGCTTATTCCTATTCCACTGATTAACGCGTTAAAAGAACGGTACCTACATATTTGGAATCGGAAGTAGAATAAACTTCTGTTAGGCCAGACCACACGATCCACCGAACATCTGGAAATTCGATTCGCAGAAGGATCGATTTTCATGGTTTTCTTGTTTAATCGTCGGGGTCGTTGTAGCTTCACCAAAATACTCATGCGCAAATATTTGACTGGTGCGTTCGGTTTGCTGTTTCGTGCAGGGTGCCAGACACGTGGCAGGGTTTTAAATCCATCATATTACACCGTCTCTCTGGAATCCATTTCATCCTTTCAATACCAGTTGAATGTGTAAAATAAACCCTGCATTCATCCCAGGAATTTTAAATTTACATGTGAAACTTTTTTTGTTATAAATTCGAAATTATGGCAATTAGCGTGTTCAAATTTTTTGCAATATCTATAAATTATTATTCAGAACCGACGGTACGAAGCATTCTGTTTTTATACATTTAAAAAGAATCGATAATCGAACCGATGCACTTAACGTCTGACCAATGGTTTACTTTTTCCACTTGCACAGCCCATCTTTCAAATGCATTGCTTATTTCTGTATCACCTCGCAATTCGAACTTTATCGGTTAAATTCATCGATTACCAACCAACTTGGAAACTTTCTACCGTGTCACCGTGGCAAAAGTTCAACTTTTAATTTATATCGCGCTTCCTGTCCTAAATAAAAGTGTACAGCAAACTCTGTTCCAGACTTTGACGAATTTTAAACTGTCGAACCTATATAGAATAAAAAAAAAAAATTAACATGAGAAGAGGAATTGAAAGGGGGGGAAAAAATTGTCTGTTTACAGTTGGCTGATCGATCGGTTGCGGCTCGTTATTCGTGAAACAGGAAGCGGAAGCGTGGATAAGGAAACTGATGAATATCAAAAGGTTGAAAATAATGGGGAGGGATGAAGTAACGTCGGTGTGACGTTGAGAGGCTCGAAGAAGGGCTGGAAAGCCAGACGCCTGGTATAAAGGAAACATTTAATTGGGAGAGAACGAAGGGCTGCACCAGGAATGGCTACGCCGCCGGACTCGCCGGGACCGGAAGAGGCACTTTTCGACTTCGAGAGCTCGAGAACAAGGCAACAGACCACCCGGCCCGTCGCCCTCGAGGAACTTCTTCGGCAGACCAAGTTCTCCAGACAGGAAATACGAGTGATGTACCGTGGCTTCAAGCAGGTAAGCGATGATGAATAATTAATCTGGATATACGATACACGAAATCGTGATGGGTTTCGTGGAATAACTAGGAGAGACATGATTCATTCCCGAGGTTCTTGGAACTACTTCAATTTTCTTGTTAAGATACACTTTGAACTTTTCTTGTGTACCTGGTTTATTCGATTAAAATTCAAATCATGTACACTCGCGATCAAATCAGGCTTCCAGGGGAAGTAGGAATTCTGAAAATCTGAATTTTTATTATATCAATATTAAAAATAATGTATCTTTCAATTGATAAATATTATATTATGAAATTTAGAACGAATAGCAATATAAATATTGACTTTTCGACGACGGACCATGGAGAGAGTCTCGAGATAGCGCGGCGGACCATGGAGAGAGCCCCAAATCTGATTCGATCACGAGTGTATCGACCATAAAAATAATTTCGGAAATTGTTTTCTATTTCAATCTGACGCTAACAATTATTTTCCAAGGAAAAATCCTCTCGGTTTCTATATCAATCGTGAGTATATTCACGGTTGTACTCACTCAATTTTCTTCGTTATAATTTTATTTGCATGAATATTCATGGAAGGAAAACGTTCCAGCGAGACCTTATTTCGACCAGCTCACGAAGACCCAGCCTGTTATGCATACGATGCTCTACCTTAGCTGGAAATATTCCTTGGTGAATCAACACCGTATCTCCTACATTATTGCTCGTCCAATTTCTTGTTTTTAACGTTTACGAGTACGAATCTCTCCGAGGTGATTAGGCCAATTATCATCGGGCCAATTAAGCTCTCCTTGTATTTAATTAAAACCTTCGAGCACTGTGGATGGATATATCCGCTTAATGAAAATGAATAATTTTAATCAACAACCCTGGGGAAAATTTACATTTTCATCTTCTAAGGTTTAAATAAACTTTAATACCTTTTTCCTCTAATAAAAGGTTCAAACTGAAAAGAGAATTTCTACACTCTTTTTTCTATTTGATTAATAGATGAAGGCAATTTAGAATAATTTTAATCAACAACCCTAAAAAAATCATTTTCTAAGGTTTAAACAAATTTTAATGCCTTTCTCTTTTAGCAAATTGGTCAAACTGAAAAGAGATTTTTTACACCCTTTTTTCTATCTGTTTAACAGATGAAGGCAATTTAGAATAATTTTAATCACCTACCCTGAAAAAAATCTACAATTTCATCTTCTAAAGATTAAACAAATCTTGATGCCATTTTCCTCTAATAAAAGGTTCAAACTGAAAAGAGGATTTCCATACCCTTTTTTCTGTTTATTTAACAGATGAACGCAATTTAGAATAGAACATAAAAATGAGCATCCCTTTGATCGTAACTCGTTGTTTCATTAAGCCGTTAGGTAAGCTAGAGATTATGGTTCGTCCTAGTTTCCTCAGCTATCCTCTACGTAATCTAGCGCATATACGGGGTGCACTGATATAAACCTGGATCGCTTTAATATCTTGTCTGTTTATGTTGAGCCTTTAAAGAGAAAAGAAATCTCATTTGCACGCTTTCGTTATGTTCGATAGCCGATTCGCTTTGATTATTAAATCACGGGTATGTGGGTCACGTAGGTGATATTTTCCGGTCTACTGATTTCATCAGGAAATTCACTTTCTAGATAAAGTAACGTGCCAACCCCGCCGTGGAGGTACGTTTACTATTGACCACCCCGTGTATACCGTATCAACGATTTTCGTGACGAGGAAGGCCTTGCCACGAACCGCAGGATTTCGCGTTTCACTCGTGCGTCATTTTCGCGTGGAACGAGGCCTATAGAAACACCAACTGCCACGTCAGTCGGTGGTAAAATATTCACATACCGTTTCAAGGGTGCTGTCTGCTTCAAGGTTGACACCGCTTCCAGTTGGACGCAAATTTTGCCGGCTACAGGTCAATACAACACGGTTGAACGCTTGCTGGTTCATCTTGAAGGTTCAGATTCTTTTTGAAATCTTAAAAATTTAAGATTTGAAGTTTATGTAAAAAAAAAGAATCTTCAGAAGAGATGTAGAGAATTCAAGCTTTGAACCTGACGAGGAATTTTAGATCAATAAAAATCAATAAAATATTAATTAAAATAATTCTCTTCCCCCGAGTGATTAATCTTACAAATTTAAGGTGTGAAGTTTATATAAAAAAGAAGATCTTCAGAAATATAATAAAAATATCAGAGATGTAGAGAATTCAAGCTTTGAACCTGACGAGGAATTTTAGATCAATAAAAATCAATAAAATATTAATAAAAATAATTCTCTTTCCCCGAGTGATTAATCTTACAAATTTAAGGTGTAAAGTTTGTATAAAAAAGAGAATCTTCAGAAATATAATAAAAATGTAAGAGATGTAGAGAATTCAAGCTTTGAACCTGACGAGGAATTTTAGATCAATAAAAATAAAATTAATAAAATATGAATGAAAATAATAATGATTAATAAAAATAATTCTATTCCCCCGAGTGACAAATTAAACGATCGATCGTTATAACAATAACGATGCCAAAGGTAATTAGAAAGATGAATAATTAACGAAGCAGCGACGTATATTCGCAGTGTACCAGGTTTTATTAATTCGTTGATAGAAACAAAAGAGGGTAGTTTTGGCCGTCTTTCAACGAGCCATTCGCTGCTTCAGGTCTTGGCAAACAGAAAACGTCGGATTGGTAGAAAAAGTTGTGAAGTGGCATCCTTTTCGATTGATTTTTAGAAGGTTTTAAGTGCTCCATGCCACTTGTCGGTGTCTTCTGAGATGGGTGCTACTCTTCGCCGCAGACAAATGAGTTTGGAATCGCAGAACCACCTGTACGTTCGGTAACTAATTGAGGTTTCAAACTTTCTCTTCGTTGTTAGCATTTCACTGTAATTTCCACGTTGTTCGGTTGATTCGAATAAATTGATCGATTCTGATAGAACACCTGCTGTTTGGGAAAACATTCATCTGTATAGTAGAAACAAACTCTAAAAATTCTTTTTATTATTTGTTTTTTTTTTTCACGTTAAGACATTATAGGTGTGCAGGGTAATACATATATCTATTAAATGTATCATTTTTAAACAAAAGAGTTTCATTTAACCTTTTAAGTGGAATGTATTTGTACTATCTTTTTATTTTTAGTTTTCTCTTTAATTTGGAATTAATTTGCAGTTTTTTTTCTAAATTAAAATTGTGGCTTTCTCCATGGTCCGCTGTCTTGCGGCTCTCTCCATGGTCCGCCGTCTTGAGGCTCTCTCCATGATCCGTCGCCCGAGGGTTAAAAAACACATTACATAATATTTCTTACTTTTTTAGGGATCAATAAATCTATAAATTACCCTATTTATCAATTTTCGATGCTAGAGATTCTTATAAAGGAACCTCGATGTTTGATATCGAACATTCTTACAGAGGTAGTTTAGAGGTCTGACACAATTTCATGACATAAAAGTATCGCACAATACCACTCATGGTGGATCAATTTAAAGCTCAAGGTTCAATAAAAATGACTACATAAACGTTTCATGAATATTTTTCATTTTCAACGCTCGGGACCATGGTTCTTTCGATTCGCCAACATAAACAGCAAGTTGAACGATCGAAACTTTTCTTCTCCAACAAGATCCTCCGATGTCTGACGATATAGTAATCGTCGTGACATACTTTTAGGCTGGCAAGAGCATAAAAGCCGGATCGATATCTAACGTGGAACTGTGTCTGGTTACAGAAAAACAGTGCGAAAGGACTTACGTTGGTCGCGCGTAATCTCTCGGTTTGATCACTGGCTACGAAACGATCCAGCAATTTGTACGCATCCGTCTCTTTCATTTATGTCCCATCGATCGAATTCAGGAAACCTGGAACTTCTATTTTATCTGTGACGGATATTCCGTCTTCAGAATATTCCATTGATTCAACCAAGAATTTCCAACCGAATTTTGACGGAACCGTTGCTTCTTAATGCATCCGCGATGCGACGACCCAGAAATTCGGCAATTGCAAGGGAAATTTTTCAATTTAAAATTCGTCAGTCATAACTCAGCCAGAAATTATCAGTTATCGAATTTATCAAAGGGTAAACCAGCACCGGATTAAACGGGGGTCTAAAAAGGTCCCAGGAAAATTTTGTCAGCATGAAAGTTATCGAAATTTTTCTTTATCATAAAATACTCTGTTCGGGCTGTTCCATTTGATTCTAAAAAAGAAAGATTGATATGCATGGACGTTTCATGGCTTTGATGGTCTTGGAACTAGGTGGACCATGTGTTAAAAGAGAGATTCGCGACAGCAGTCGACTGATAGCAACTGTGTCGGAACAGTATTTCATTGTCTCGTTCGTGCCAGCAGCTATCTTCAACGATGGCTATCGAATGCCAAAGCGTTTCCACCCTCAATGACTTTTATCTGTCGTTAATTGAATAAAGATCTGTATTATAAACTCGCTGAAATTAATAAACGTCCAAGTGAATATTTAAGCGAACTCGAGTTACACCCTTTTCGTTCTTTCGTATGATAATCAAAATATCTTCCAATAGAAAAAAAAAAAGAAATCTTCTGTAAAATTCGTTCCTAGTAGGGATATGCGGGTACCGATATTACGGGCTCGGGCGGGTTCGGAAAACATCGGGCGAGCTCGGTCGCGCGTCCGATATATGCGTGCAGTCCGGTAGCTCAACTATTTCGGGTTCGGTCGGGTACAGTCGGGCAGATTCGGACGAGCTCCCGCGGGCCGCGGCCAAACTTTCATGTACTTGTTAATAATTGCAATAAGCATGTGCAAAATCTGTTTTATTTATATGGAATTTTGGAATAAGATAGTTTAATAATAAATATCTATATTTTGGGAGCTAGTCCGAATCTGCCCGACTGTCCCCGACCGAATCCGAACTAGTCGGGCCACCCGACTGCACGCATGTATCGGACGCCCGACCGAGCCCGCCCGATGTTTTCCGAACCGATCCGACTAGTCGGGCCGCACATCACTGTAGTCCCTAGATTCGCGAAATGTCCTGCGACACTCGTTTCGCCCACTCGTGTCCGTGCAAACGCATTCTCTTGACACGATTTCCAGGCTTGAGTGGCAAGTGTACAGCGAAATAGCGCAATTAAAACATCTAAGGAATTGCTGAAAAGTCCGAAGCTTTTTTCGCGATACGCAATTTCGAGTTGCTTTCAGCCGGTAAGTGGCTGCGACAAAAGCACGAAATTCAACCTTTCGATCGTTTCAAGCTGGCGTCAAGGAACGCGACAGGGAAAAAATGTCGGAATAGTCCTTTTGAAAAGCGCCAGGTGGATAACTTCGCCTTTTGCGTACGTGTTTTTATGTTGCCGTTCGAGCACCCTTCTGAAAGCGTTTAATATCATGGTATTAATCAAAAGGAGAGATTTATATGAAAGTCTCTTCCCTGTTTTGTAGGATACAATCTTTCATATTTGGAATACTGATATTTTTAGTTAATAAAAGGTTAATATTAAAGAAATTATTAAAAATAATATTAGAGAAATATTAGAAGATTCAAAGAAAGCTATTTGGAATCTCTCCCTTATATTTTATGAAATACAATTTTTTTGATTCTAAATAGCTGAAAATTTAATTTAAAAAAGAAGCTATTTTTAATGAAGATATTTTCATTATACAATTATTAGATCTACAAATTAATTCTGTCTCCTCTTTTTTTTTAATTGAAGATTTATTTTAAAAAAATAATCTTCATTATTATCATATTTCAAATACCTAGAAGCGGGAGAAAATATTCAAATTTCAAAAGAGTAATTAAAATACCTAGTAATTAAAAATTTCGTAGTTTCATACTTTAACATAACAGTTCGTTACAATTCTTTTTGTCACACGCCGATGTATAACAAAACGTAAAATATTGAATGAATCTTTCCGATTGCTGTTCAATAGCACGAGAACCAGCCATTCTCTCAGCTCTTTGTCACAGATATCAAAGAAAGCCTTCATTGTTTCCCTTGTTTTCTTTGATCGGGCCTGGCTTAACCCTCTTAGATAGCAGGTTCCAGCTTTTTTCTTTTTTCTTCTTCTTTTTTCAATGAAAGCGTAAAGGTTAGAGGAGCATTAGCACGTCCTATTGAACTCGATTCTATTTAAGGTTGTACAGTGTTCGTATCTAATGGAAATCGAAGAAGGCCTAGCAGAGTCGAGGCCAGGACCTTGACGTTTAGGAAAATCAGAAGGATCCTTGTACCGCAAAAGCCACCTGGAAAGGTCGTGAAAAGATAAATGAATTTAACCGGTGATATTCGTTGTCAGCTTGAAACATTCTAATTCGGATGAACCTTCGAACTTTCACGCACCCCTGCTGACCTGATTATCGGAGTTGACTCTTTTTTTTTTTTTTAATGTAATGAGAATCCAGCTCCCCACGGGGGGTAAATCGATGCAATTTTCTTGAATTTATATTGCATTGTGCCTATATTGGTGATACAGTTAATTGCTAATCAATAATTTAGAGGCTCTACCGAGCTATCGTTTCGGTCGTTTGTACTTTTATACTGTCATTTGTATTAAAAATATCCAGGGGACGTTTACGTGGTCATTTTTATCGAGCTTCAAGCTTCAGATTCGTGTACCATTTGTGACATTTTCTAATACTTTTGTGTCATGAAACTATTGAAGACTTTCCGTGTCCTAATAAAAGTTTCTTGACACTTGACGATCTTGTACTTTCGATGATGAAAAATATATTTAATATAGTAATCGAGATGTTTACAGTTATTGACCCTTTTTCTAAAAGAGTTTTTTTAACTTTCGAACGGCGGACCACGGAGAGAGCCCCAATTTGAATTTAATTCCGTGCTTTATATTGTTTTCATTTTCTAAATTTTAAATTGTCCCTTTAAAAATTATCTACCCTAAAAAAATCTTCCATTTTGTTCCAAATAAAATTATAGTTTATTATGTAATAAATTCATTATAATATATTTTCTACTTCTTTAGAAAAAGAGACAATCATTATACAAAGTTAACTGTATAAATTACCGTATAAAAATTTACAGAAAATTTCACGCGAATAAGTGAATCGTTGATAAGAAGAAAAGTATTCCTCGTATGAAAAACGACGTCGTAAGTACCGGTTAACGAGAACTATAAGTTGAGTGGCTCTTCACTGAAGAATCTGACGTTTCTAGGAGGCACTAGTCTCTTCTTCATTCAGCTCCGTCATTTTATAAAATACCTTCCATCCGGTTGTCTCAATCCGTACGTATAAGATCGTAGAAGGAAGAAGAATCAACGAGCTCGAGAGTAATAACGCGAGAATACATTTCTAAGATTCCAACGTAACTGGGATGTATCTTTCTCGCGTTCGTTCATCTTAATAATGAAACAAAAAAAAGAGGAAGAAAAAAAAAGAGGTCTTAGCTGTGGCCTACTTTTGTCGCAATTTACCTTGCTAAGGCTTTCGCGTAACTTCCTGGAAGAAGCTGCACCCTCGTTTCGTTGCTCTTTTGTTGCCACTTCTTTCAGCAAGTCCTTCTACGTTACACTAGTCATTCTTGTTATCTTGAACCTTTTAACCCGTTCGTAACAGGAGCAGTGACAAATTTCGGAAATGAGAATTAACGAGGGTGTGTAAAATGGAATTTCAATTAGCGCTACTGCATTGATTATAGCGATCTCTAGCGCGCTGTGATTAAATAGCTATAATTAGGGGGTGGACTGGATCTTCATTTTTTAGTGGGAAATTAGTAACACGAGATTTCTAATTTAACACTTAATGGAGGGGTTGTTTTTCTCTCTATCTTTCTCCATTTTCAGGCTTTTTAAGGGTAGTGCAATCAGGGGGCGAACTGGAATCCAAATTCCTAAATTAGGGACATGAAGAGCCCTAATTTAACACTTAACGAAAGGGTTGTTTTTTCCTATCTTCCGCCATTTTGTTTTTTTTTTTTAGGGTAGTGCAATCAGGAGGCGAACTGAAATTCAAATTCCTAAATTAGGGACATGAAGAGCCCTAATTTAACACTTAGCGAAAGGGTTGTTTTTTCCTATCTTCCTCCATTTTCAGTTTTTTTTAGGGTAGTGCAATCAGGGGTGGACTGGAACTCAAATTATTTAATTAGGGATACGATTTACCCTAATTTAACACTTAACAGAAGGGTTGCTTTTTTCCCATCTTCCTCCATTTTCAGTTTTTTTAGGGTAGTGCAATCAGGGGTGGACTGGAACTCAAATTCTTAAATTAGGAACATGACAAGCCTTAATTTAATAATTAACGAAAGGGTTGCTTTTTCCCTATCCTCCTCCATATTCAGTTCTTTTTTTTAAGGTAGTGCAATCAAGAGTGGAGTGGGACTCAAATTCTTTAATTAGGAACACGACATACCCTAATTTAACACTTAACAAAAGGGTTGTTTTTCCCCTATTTTTCTCCATTTTCAGGCTTTTCCGAGAACAATGCAATCAAAATATGTGCAAAAACGTAAATCCACGTAGTCCGTCTTAAGAAGCTATTAAATCTATACGTCCCGTTCATAAGGTGTTAAATTAATTAGTCTTGAAATCCCGACCGCCCCACTGGGAATCTCCCGCTCCTGATTATGATCAGTGATTATTAATGACCTTTCAAATAATCCTTGAACATAGTATACTGAAATCTGAATTTATTTTCAAGTAGACGGTAATAAATCATTATCGTTCTTTAAGTGTCCTTTGCCCATTTGCCGGAGTATCATCCGTCTCGCCTCCTCCTTCTTCCTGTTCTTTCTATTTCTGTAAGCAAAATAGGATACCGAAGCATTGTCTGAATCGGGACACAATGCTCTTCCTTACCTGAGTACATTCTCGTAGATAGAGAGCTCCGATTGTTCGGAGAAATTACACATTCGAGCAGCAAAGCCGATGATAAACGGAGTGGACTCGAACGCAGCCTCGAACGCCTCGCCAACTAGAATTATATCGCATCATGGGGTCTTTCGTGGGTCCTTTGTGTTTCGATAGTTACAGAAATGTAAATTGGTATTTCTATTAATGGTAGAACTGTGCTAATTTAATGTGCAATACGATTTAGACCGCGTTAATTATAATTATACAAAAGTGTTCTTAAAGAGTTAGGCCACCTTGAAGATTTTTAGGAATTTTTTTTGAAGAATCAATGATGTAAATTCAAAATCCAGTTTAGACATTCTATTATACGTACCTTGAAGTACCTTGAAGTATTTTTTTCAAAATTGTGGCTCTGAACTTAATAAAAGCAATGGGTTTAATTCGACTCACTCCAGAGCAAATAAAAAAATATTTTCATTATATAGGTACAATTTTCTAGAGAAATAAATATGGATCTTTTAAAAAATGAGCATTTTTAAGTAAAAGATTCTATATAAAATTCTCTATAACATAGAAAATTATTAATAAATCCTAAAATCCGTATGTACTTCTCTTAATAATTTATTTTTAAAGATCCTATCGAAATTTGAATTGAATCAATCAAATATTAATATTCTTAGACTTCTACTGTTCGCCAATTAAAAAGATACAATTTTGAGAAAAAGACGTTTAAAGTTTTAAATTGCAATATTTTTTGAATAAGAAAAGAAATTTTTAATTTATTATTACTGTGTTATTCTGGCAGCAACTATTTCAAGTCAAAAACAGGAAATTCGATTTTCTGGAAGTTTCAACGTGGCTTAACCCTTTGAACCTATTCTCTTGCCTGTTTCATTAAAGTCATTATTAGACACGTCGAGGCTGAAAGTTTCGAAGCTCAAAGAGCCAGAACCGAATATTTCGGCTAACGCTGCACCTCCGTCAGCTGTTATTCCGCAAGCGCTCAAGTCCAGAACTTCTAAACTGTCTTTCCGTAGTAGATCTAAAAGAGAAACATCCATCTTCTCGTGTGTCTAGGTAAAAAGTATGGAAAAATATTCGGAGAAGCTTTGAAAAATAATATAAAAATATGATCTCAATATTACCAATAATCGTGCAAATATAATATAATTTTCTTTTAAATACTTGTAGAATTAACCCTTTGAGGGCCAAACTTAATTGTCATAATAATTTATAATTCTGTATTTATTGCTTTATATTCTTAATACAAAAGAAAGTTGTAAGTGTAGGTGGTGAAAAATAATATTATTATAATATTATTTATAATATTATTAATTCTTTCACTTTAAATTAAAAATATTCTCTGCAAACTTAGGAATGCTCGAAAGGGTTAAATGACCAGGCTGACAAAAGACTAGCCTGACATTAGCCCATATCCCCCGAAGACTTCCCTGAATTCTGACTCAAGTAGACCAAATTAGCAAGACAGAAGTGAATCACTATTCTAGTTTGCCCCAGTGGATACAATCAACGGCACACAGCCGTCGATACGTGGCCAGTGTAAATATTGACTCATGAGAGAGGATAAAGTTAGCAAGCCAATACTTTGGGGGTATGTAAGTACTTACAGGCACATACGTGAACCACTCCATCGTCGAGCAGAGGGTTCAATTTCAAATTTAGATGCTTCAGTATCGAGTCTTCTCTTTTAAGTAATCCGTTTATTATCCCTGACACTCCTTCCGGTCCTATATCATTATTGGCTAAATGTATGGTCTTCAAATTTTTATGGACTCGTAGAAATTCACCGATAGCATAGGCTCCTTTGTCTCCTAGTTTGCAATGCGAGAAATCTATTTCTTCTATCTAGAAAATAAATTGAAAATCCGATTGGATATTTTGTACGGTGTTTCTAAGAAAATTTGAAGAAATTCAGGAGGGACACCGACGTGGTGGTTCCCCAGAATCCCTTGGAGCAAAGCCGCGGCACGTGGCTGATCCAGGTTGCTCCTGGACAGAATGAATTTCCTCAATTTCGGGCAGGCCTCGATCCCTTTTCCAAGAGCCATGCAATCTTCCACCGAGAACCTTAAACAGAATGAAATTCGAAGGGGAAATCAGTGTTTAAAACGAAGGTGAAAAGGAATAATTTTTATTCTTTGAATGAAGTTAAAGATTGAATTGAAATTGGGACTCTCTCCATGGTCCGCCGTCCGAGGGTGAGTCGGATAATATTTTATATGGTAGAAAACTCGTTGGAAATAGAACTTACTCAAAGTCTCGCCATTCGAAACCGTCGTTCATGTAAACCACCTCGAAATTGATGCGAATTTCGGTGAGATGAGGAAGCTGGGGTAGAATAATCGCGAAAGGGATGTGGTGAACGGGCTCTTCTTCGACGACACAGGGATCCTCGTCGTCGAAAAATTTTGTACGTTTTCTGGAAAAGTTTTCAGAAAATAGAGGATCCGTAAGAGGATTGAACGATAATATTAAATCGATGAAAGGAAAGTTTTCCGAGTAAAATGTATGCTTATCTTTAAGATGGTTATGGTAGAAGTTTTGATAAAAGATAGAAAGTTTGTTTACTTAAAATTTGGATTACTCAATGATATGCAAATAAGGAACATTGTGACTTTAATTACTTCGATGATATGCAAATCAGGGACATGACTATCACGTTTCCTTGTAATTATTACTCTCAGAATATGCAAATTGGGAACATGGTAATTTTCCTCTATTCTTCCTTTCAGTTTCGTTAAAAAGAAAACATCTGCTGTTTTTTAGAAGAAATTATAGTTTTCTGTGATTAATTAAAATATTTTACTTGGTGGGACGAAGAGTACGCAGTACCAAGGTGTGTACATAATTTTGTACAAGTTGAATTGTTTCTTCGCATTTCTCTTGCTGGGACTCGTAGTAACTTGGCTCGAGATTTTCCAAATATTCGCAGAGATGACCCTCGCAGTAGAGTCGTCGCCAGGAATCGCCATGATCCGCCGGATTGTTGTGCTCCCATCTGCAATAATATCATGTTTCTGGTTATCGCAAACCTCCGCAAAGCTCTTTATGGAAATTCGATATCGTTCTATGCAGTTTTATATTTTCAAATTGAACCGCTGGATACGTTCCTTGAAATTCGGCCAAAATCCTCTCTCTACAAATGATCAATGAGATTTATAACACATACACTGTTACCTGATTATCCAAAGGCGGACCCTGGAGAGAGCCCCAATTTTAATTGAATTTTGTACTTCATATTATTTTTATTTTCTAAATTTTCCACTGTTCCTTTAAAAATTATTTTTGTCTTTAGTCTTTCTAGGATTAGGTAATAGCCATTCTACTTAATAATTACAATTATAACGTGTCTAACTGTACATGCATATTTTTATTCGGATGGCGGACCATGGAGAGAGCCTCAATTTTAATTCCTCTAGAAATTATTATCCTCAAAAAATTATTTTTCCAATATATGAAACTCTTTCATTTAAAAATTATACGTTTAAAATAATCCAGATTACTCGATTAAACGTTGATTTAAATTATTCAATCGAATAGAAATCTAACTTTCCAATTTTATTCATAAATGCAACGATGCACTTGCATTTTTTAAATGCATCCTGATATCTGTATTTGCATTTTTGAAGTGCATCCTTACACTTGCACTTGTACTTTTGAAGTGTATCCTTGCACTTGTATTTGCATTTATGAGCTGCATCCTTGCACTTGTATCTGCATTTATGAAATGCATTCTTGCACTTGTATCAGCATTTATGAAGTGCATCTTTGCACTTGTATCTATATTTATGAAGTGCATTCTTGCACTTGTATCTGCATTTATGAAATGCATGCTTGCACTTATATCTACATTTATGAAGTGCATCCTTGCACTTGTATTTGCATTTATGAAGTGCATCCTTGCACTTGCACTTGCACTTGTATTTGCATTTATGAGGTGCAACCTTGCACTTGTATCTACATTTATGAAATGCATCCTTGCACTTGTATTTGCATTTATGAAGTGCATCCTTGCACTTGCACTTGCACTTGTATTTGCATTTTTGAAGTGCATCCTTGCAATTACCTGTTTCTAGAGCATCGTTCCCAATACTGTTCGTCCTCTATCTTCTTGATAACCAGTTTAAATGGTAAATCGATGGGTAAGATTTCCATAAGCATATCTCTATCCTCGCAAGTCGGTAGTTCCTCTAATATAGGGTTGTCTTTCCATGTCGAAGCTATGACACTAAGGGCAAGCACCCTCAAGCTTGTAACATTTTTCTCGTCCCAGAATTCATCTTCAGCTCGAATTGTTCTGTCGCGTTCGCTGAATAAACGCATTGTCTCGTCCGAACATCTGTGGAAAGAAAAAGAAAAAAGTATAAAAAAATCGTAGAAATAATATGAAATTCTGTAATTTCTCATGCTTGAACCGTATAATGAACCCGAAAGGTTTACTTGTAGGCTTCAAAGACGTTCCTCGGCACAGCATAAGGAATCCTCATTTTTACGTTTCGCTTCGGGGATTATATCCGTAAACAAGAGTACACGAACAACCCCTCCTATCCCATCCACATTTTTATCATCTCGTAAACCGCTTCAGGGAAGATGTAGCCGAGATTTACCTTCAGTAAATTGACCTACCATTACTACTATACCAACAGATCATTACTGGTTGCATTTTCAAACCTATCTGCCTTTTTATCTTCAACGTAAAATGAAAAAAAAAAAGAAGGAACGACGATGAAATTTGTCACAAGACTCGATCACACGAATCTGGTCGAAGTAACCATTCACTGTGATTTCTTTTTCAGGAGTGTCCGGAGGGTGTAGTGCACGAGGACTCGTTCAAGGATATCTATGCGAAATTCTTCCCCCATGGCAGTGAGTTCCAATTAAATAAGAGATCCCGTTTTTGCGTAATTAGTTAACGGCGACTCCTACGAATTCCAGACTCCAGCCTCTACGCCCATTACGTGTTCAAGGCCTTTGATGTTAATTGCAACGGTGCCATCAGCTTCAGGGTAATTTTTTCCTCGTTACTTTCACCTGTAATTTAAAGTTCAAGCGACTACTCTTTGCAGGGGTCAATGCTTCTTGATTCGTGGCAAATGAGTTCATATCAGGGGTGGGCAAATAACGGCACGCTGAGAGTTTTTATGTGGCCAGCCAAGAGAGTCAGAAAAATCCTCCTTGAACCGAGATTTAAATATTTTACTGAATTTATATTTATTGATTTTTAATGAATATTTAATGAACCATCATTTTAAAAGGTACGGCCCTTCGCTAACCTCCGCTTCCACAAAGTCGCCCCCGAGCCAAAACAATTGTCCACCCCTGGTTTAGATTGCTATTCCTATTAGTAGCATAGCTGGTTCTATTATTAATTGCTATACTATTACTACCACTGCTACTGTTAATTGTTATTAGTGACATAGTTGCATCGATTAGGCGTACAAAACACTGTAATTTCAGGATCTCCTGGTCACCTTATCCACATTGTTACGAGGTAGCATCTACGAGAAGCTACGATGGACGTTCAAGCTGTACGACATAAACGGCGATGGGTGCATTACCAGGGGTGAGCTAGGGGAGGTGGTGACTGCCGTTCACGAGCTTATGGGTCGACGACATCATGCCGAGGAAGAGAGAAAAGCGAGGGAGCAGTTGGATAGGGTGTTCAAGAAGCTCGATCTAAACCAGGATGGTGTAATAACGATCGAGGAGTTTATTGAAAGCTGCTTGAAGGTACGATGCAGTATTCCGTCCACCTTGATTTCAAACTCTGAAACTCGTTAAGTTATTATGAGATGGGAATCTATTAGTCTTTAACATTTTAGATGATTCAATAATGGAAGGTGTTTTAACTTAGTTTGAGGATGATGGATTTATTATTTGCAGAGATTGCTTGAATACAAATATGAGGACATTGTGATAAGATTCCTTTTCTTCTTAATGACTTTTGCATCACCAGAATTACTAATTAATCAGGAGTCTCTTAAAAAACACAGCTTGTATCATTTTATACAGACTGAAACACACTGATAAGAATTGAAATTGTGAAAAGATGAAGACAGAGAATTAAACTATTGATATACTTATTGTCAAATCCAATACATAATAACAGGAGCTTACCCCTTTCCTTTTCTTCCTACCCTTTCAAAACAACAAATGACTCTTTTATATGTATATGAAAACTTCTGTCATGTATGTTTTTAAAATGTCCAGTCTACAAATTATAATTAGCAGATGATAGAGATACATAAGATAAACAATAATGACTTTAGCATCAAATCAATCATCAGTTTCCACTGAAAAGCAGCTTGTATCATTTTATACTTCAAAAGAACATATTCTAAGAATAGCATTTTTCCCCAGGATGATGTAATCACACGGTCGCTGGCGATGTTCGATTGCGCGCTTTGATCTCCGGCTAAGGAAGAGCCACCGGCAGTGACCACGACGCCGCCAACACCGCTCTCCACCACGACAACCTTTTCACAGTCCCAGTCACCGTCACCACCGCCACCATCTTACTCTCTGCTGCCACCGATTCCACCACCTTTGCCTTCTCAACCACCTCCAGGTTATACGGTACAGGATCAGGAGCTGTACATGCTTCTAGCCGCACATTGGTGGAACCAACCGGAAGCTCCGCTATTTTGCTAAGGGTAAACTCTCCGAATGACCGTTTCGCTCGAATTTTAATCATTTAAGGTCAAAGAGTGCCTCGCGTGCACTGGATTAGATGAAATGCCGTTTTAACAGCAACCCTCGTTGCCTCTTTTATTTTCAGGATGTAAGGATAGACTTTGATTCCCAAGAAGCGAGAGGCCAGTACTTCTAAACGACAGGAAGGAAAACTGAACGAGGGAAAGAACGACGAAGTTTGTGAAAAATCTTGCGGGTTCAAGAGTTCAATTAACGCGTTTGTTCGTCGTCGAGAGACGAACGAGCTTGCTGGTATATTTCTTCTTGCAGAAGAACTATTTTACGTCACTTAAGTGAATTTAATTAAGCGTCCAGACTGCACAACGGAGTACGCCGTTCCTTGGAGGGAAAAGGAAATGGTATGTCAATTGTGAAATCGACAAAAGAAAGGAAAACTAAGGTATACAAAATTGTAACATTAAATTAATGAACCGTTCGATTGATTGGAAGGAAACGATAAAAGAAGCAGGTTGAATCCTTAGAATCCGTTTGGGAATACAGAGAACAACGGACGATGAAGAAACTATTTAATATTCGAAGAAGGAAACGTTGGTAACGTTGAAAATCGATATATATATATAACAGAGAATTATTGATCTTATTTGACTTCCGTGCCAAACTCCTGTTGAAACTGTTGCATTTCTTTCGTAAAGGGGACAATAGAATTGCGAATCGACCAGGAACTTTGTATTTAAATAAGAGATACGATTCTTTATCTAAGGAATTAATATTGAAAACAATGTAGGGAAAGGGGTTGCGTACGGGTATCGACCCGAAGGGATAAACCACGCACAGGGTGTCCTTAAATTCGTAACGCTATCAGAGGCGATTCCTCGTGAAAAGAAACCAGTTTTCATGGTCGTTTAATCGAATGTTAAATTAATAGTTAAGATTAGTCTGGTTGAATAAGAAAAGGGAGATACGTTTCTGTAATGTTTACCAAACGAAACACCAAATTGCAATAATTAAATCGTAACTTAAAAAAGAGAAACAACTATTTGGTTGATAAAGAAAACTTAATTGAAAATTATTGATTCGACTGGATGTTGCCATAGGCTTAGCCAGCATTTTGTCTAATTGTTAGACATTTCCTTTACTTTTAACTATACAAGCTGAGGAGAGAATTATAATTATATGTGCACTTTGGGGACGCTTCTATTCGTATTTTGCAATTAAAATTTTCTTATTAAATACTTAATAAGTCATTCTGCACGCAAATCAATTTCTTTGCAATTCTCTTCGCTGTTTCGTCATTATTCTGTCTGAAATACTTATTGATTTACTGACTTGTCGAGTATTTAACATAACAAACAATTGATAAGTGATAGTTACCTCGCGAACCGCCAGAAATTATTAAGTGATATCCTTTTAATCAGAGCCAATCCCCTTCAAGATAGAGAATGAAACGAATTAGAGCCACAAATTAAAATAATAGAGAAATCTAGTGTAAGAAGAGTTTGTTAATCGTTATTGTCTCTTCGTAGCGCTCTGTCACTTGTTAATCGATGAAACTTCTTCGCCACGATGTTTTAACTAGAGTCGAGGGTGCACAGGTTGCTAGGGACGTTCCTATAACAACATGTTGACTGCCATAGTAGAAATAACCATGTGTAGGATGGCACAATATACGGTAAAGATTCGATGAAAGCGAAACGCTTGGGGCTGAACTTTCGTTTACATCGCGCAGTTCCTACATTGTTAGAAGTTTACCGACCGCTTCAAATATAGAAAAGAACAGCGGGTGAAAGAGGGACTGTTCTTTTTCATTCGCTATTCTCAGGGCCGGTCATGAAATTCCGGGGGTCCGAGGCGAGCTCCGAAAAAGAGCCCCTTCACAGATATGACATAAAAAAAGTACCTCAAATAAAATTGATAAAATTAACATTAAAGCTTGTATAATTAATTTAGATTTGAATTTACATCGATTAATTTTCAAGTAAACATTACTTTTCTCGCATTCTTAGACGCAAAATCGTCTTATGGGGGGTTCTAGGTGGCCCACGACCGGCCCTGGCTATTCTTCCGTGTGTGCGAAACTTACTATGTATCGTCAATTTAACAAGTAAATATAATTCAATCTATATCGGTCAACGGCCTTAGCCACTTAGGCCATACCGGTACCCGTAAGATCACCGAAGTCAAGCTAAGTGGGCACGGTTTCGCCAAAAGATGGGGTTACCGTGTGCTGTTGGCAACGAATAAGCGGATAGCGGATATGAATAAAATGAATAAAGCGAAAATGTTGTATATGAATGGAAAATAAGAGTATGGCCATAAATATAAAAGAAGTAAATGTAAAAATCTAAAATAGACGAGATTTGAAAAAAGGCGCACATGCGTGGACGCCAACTTTCGTTGGGCAGAAAGGGGCCGTTAGCCCCTAGATAATGCCGCGCCCTCAAAATCTGGGGAAAAATTATCACTCAGTCAACCTATATATCGTGTTTGGTATCATTTTAATCAGAAAAATGTCACAAATACACTTAGACAGAGAAGTTTTAGAAGAAAAAAAATGAAAAATAACAAAGTTTAGTCGTGTTGCATTAGTATTAGATCTCAGATCATGTTTACAATACTCGGTGAGTAAACTTTGCGGTATCTCAAGGGGTATATAAGTGGTGGGGATGAATTCTCTTCGCTTTCATCGAATCTTTACTGTAATATGAATTATTAACACTTTGGCTATCACTGACAGAGCCAGTATTTGAAGGCTAATAATTTTGTAGCATGTATTGTATTTAATATTTTCTTTATTTATTTATTATTTCATTAAATCAAGTATGTAGCGTCAGTCCCTGGTGACTCTCATGGCAGTCAACCTGTATTAACCTGTTAACCAGTGAGCTACTATATAGTAGGAAAAAAGTGAGTTGCATATAAAATAGATTAAATGTTTATTTACTTTTTAGTTGGAAAATAAACCAGTTAACAGGTTAATTGAATAATTATTATAAATTTGCGTTTAGAACTGGAACTGTTTATAATTCTATGCAAAACTCGTAGTAGATTTTCAATAGTATCTTAAAAACGGATTTAAAATTATATTAGAATATTTAGTTAAATATTACCTCGATAATTGCATGAATTTTTCAGTTTCATTTCCCTACAACTATCGAGGTTTTATTGTTTCATATTTCGAACATTGTAATATTCGAATGATTTCGAGTTCTCCGAAGAATTCCTCGACTTCCGGATGGAAGCACAAGAAAATGCCGAAAAGGATCAAGGTTTCCAGTCACGCTACGTGTGTACATTGTATTCGATCTACTGTTAAACGATTTTTACATATTTTCTATGAAAACAAAATAAGACGAACTTTAAGGGGGGAGAAACAACGAACGTTATATTAAACAATTTTCTACACGCGATACAGAAAGTCGACCAAGCGACTACTTTGGGTAAAAGAACGTCGAGTACTTCCGGTTTCGTTGAACGTACCCCAAAGGAAACATTAAAGTTAAAAGAGAGATTAAAACAAAATTTTTTATTTTAAGAATTTGTTGTTTATTTTATTTTTATGTTTTTTTGGTGCAGTTTGCAGGTTAGGTTCTTCAAACCGGAAGTGTTCTATACGTTTCAATTTCATTGAAATATTCAGAGAAAATTTTTTTGAAACATTTAAAGTACCCACTGATTACAAAGGTACACAAACGTTGAATGATCATTTTTTGATGAATTATAAGGAGGAGAAGATCAGCGTCAAAGTGAATTCAGTATGATCGTGTCTTTATTTTCATTTACTAAACTACTTAAGCATTTAGATTACATACAGAGTATCATTTAAAATAGGAAAAGTTTTGTTATTTATAATTAGGACAAATAGTGATTAGGTAACGAACAATATCAACTTTTAATATTCATCACATCTACATGTTATATCACACCGTTTGCTTGAAAATAATGAAAAAAGTTTTTAAAAAAAAGAGGATCATGATAAAATGTAAACGAGAAATTCTAAAATTCATGCATGCTATAACGTGCAATTTTCGACCGATATTTTCCCCTATTTTATACCTTTTGCAAGTGAAATTTTTTTCTCAACTAAGTATGTGTAGGACAAGATTCTTGTACCAATAATGATTCAAAGAAAAAGTTTCTTAATTATATTTAGTAGAAAAGGAAATAAGGCAAGGAACGATGATCGATATTTTCGTCGGCGCAGCTTGTGTCCTTGACAAATTCGTAATTTAGATCGTTACATATCGTGCGTGCTTACTGGTCGTTCGATAAATCGAAACAAACTATTGAATTCGAGTTTTAGAAGGCTCAAACTCGATGTTCTAGAAAATCAAATTTCGAGAAACTTATAGATCGTAAATCTAACGATTATCGATTTAGTATGAATTTAAGAAGAATCGTAGCTATACGGAGTGTCTCAAAATAGTATACCATTTAATTTATACAACTTTTGAATTAATTTATTAAAAGACTAAAACACTTATTTTTTTTCAAATAAACTATCTGCATATTTCGAGACACCCTGTACAGGTTAAAGAGAAACTTAGTCAATTGATGAGCGTTAGTGGTAACGTAGTTCGTAATTAACTCATTGGTCCTTAGGGTTAACCTCGTTAAACTATAAACCAGTTTCCAAGCGTGTCCAAACCGTTACCTTAAAGGTAGCTCTCGACATATAATGTTCGTTTCGTTATTTTTACATGTATGATTAAACAAGTTTTTATTTAAATTTATTTAAATTGTCTATTTTAATTGTTAAGATTCATTGATTCACTTGATAGCAACGAAAAAGTTCTCAAACATTTCTTTTTTAATTTTTAAATAATTTAATAGTGAACATAACCTAACAAGCCGTCGAGAGAATGTATTGGACGAAAGCACGAGTAACGAATCAAAAAATTTGTTACAATAGCATCACCATAGCCTGTAACGGATATCCGGTTAGTTCATAGCGAGTACGATCCAATTGTTAAGCTTAAAAAGCAGTTTTTTATGAGAAAACCTTTACAACTAGAAAAGTAACGAATCCACGATCGATTAGCGATCGATCTACTCGCGGACGTATTCGAAACGTTTGCTTCACTTCTTCAAATTAATTAAATGCATCAATTGCATACATATGTCTCTTGTTCTTACCGCAAACGTTCGAATACTTCGCTGACAAGTCGCATCTAGCTGTGCAGAGTACGTTCATTAATTCTCGTACTGCCAATTTTCAAATGAAAATCTGTGAGAATAATGTTAATCGAGGATGAGAAAGATTTTGCATTCGACAATGGCGTGATTTACTATATCAAAGAGACTCGTCGCAAGAAGCATCATTAGCTCATAATTAAATAGCTCATGATCCTTTCCTACTCCTTATCCGAGCCTTTCTCCGATACTTCTATAGCATCCATTCTCAAAATCCTTCGTTCGTTAGATCGAGGAGTAAGTATTGATGTGATCAATAAAAAAATATTGATCAGTAATTATCGATCATGCGACAATTGTATCTGCGTCAGATCGCCATGCGTGGGCAATCGTATTTCGCAACAGATGAATTGTAAATTCAAAGGAATAAAAGGAGATGGTCGTTATTGTTAGCCATTGAAGTGATTTCCCTTGCCGATACTTATTTTAGATTATATTCTTTTAATTTAATCACACGTTAAAAGAGATTTTATAATAATATTTTTGAAACTGAATAATAACCTTGACCTGGAAATTATTAACTGCAATCCAGTGAGTACAGATACAGAAACATTAAACTTCTATTCGCAACTTTGCATTTTATAAAGCCCGCCATAAATTAAGTTTTTAAAATTCGATTATGGCGCCATGTACACAAAAACGGTGCAAACTACACAACTTATCGAGTCTCCTAGAACACAGTCGGTATGACAATCGTGCCTGTTTTACCGGTCGTCTTATAAACATAGTATACATGAAAATCACATAATTACTTCTCAATATGGGTCGCACATTTTAGCTTCGGGGTCCTTGACACCCCGGATGCCATAATGTCGGTATACAGAGAAAGTCATCGGGGTCCTTAACACCCCAATATGATATTAGGTCGGCGTGCAGAGGGCGTCATTGGCGCAACGGGGTCCTTGACGCCCCTGGCGCCATTTAAATTTAAATTTTCCCTCTTTATAGGCCCTCTTTTCATAATTTTATCCCTCTTTATAGGCCAAGTCCATCCCTTTCAGTTATTAATTATTTTATTCTTCTTTATAGGCCAAAACCCACGCTCCCCAATTATTTATTATCCTACTCCTTTTTATGGACCAAAGTCTCTCTTGGCAGATATTTATTTCTTCATTCTTTTTATAAATCTCGCGGTGACTACCACTAAATCACTGTCTCCGTATCCCTTGTTTGATTATAAATTTCTTTTCAGCCTTGTTTTCGAGCATGCATACACGTCTCAGCGTCACTCACAGACATGTTTCCGCGTTATTAAAAGGAAGAATTTGCTGTATTTATCTTCTTAGCTTATTGAATAAACTCATTAGGAGCATGAACATGATTCTATTACATCTGTGTGCCTCGCCTATTATTTTATGCTTTTATTTATTATTTTACCCCTATTTTCGGGCCTCGTGTGGACCACTATCCCAAGTCATTTATTATTTTATCCCTCTTCATGGACCTCGGCTCAACTTTCCCAGTTATTTATGATTTTTTTGTCTTTAAGGGCCTCACGAGGCCCAACCCTTTATCACTGCATCCTTAACATCCCTGTATCCCTTATAGCACTACGTTCCCTATATTCCTGCATCTCGTATATGCCGGCATTCCTTACACCTCGGCATCCCGTACATTTTTGCATCCCTTACATCTTTGTACCCTTTATATCTCTGTATCCCTTATACTCCAGAATTCTCCCTGCATCTCTTGTATCCTTTCAACCCTTATAATAAATATATTGTAAATAATATACATATGGCCACTGCGTCCAGTAAAGGTAAGTAAAGGTAAGTAAAGGTAAGTAAAGTCTCGTGAAACATAATTTTAAATTTAAATTTTTGTAAAATTTAGTTCCTTTTTGTCCCGCCAGAGGGCGCTGATTCGACCTCGAAAATTTAGTTCACATTTTTGCCGCTAGAGGGCCAAAATTTCTGCAAACTTTAGTTCCTTTTTCTCCCACCAGATGGCGCTGATTCGACGTCGAAAATTTAGTTCACATTTTTGCCGCTAGAGGGCCAAAATTTCTGCAAACTTTAGTTCCTTTTTCTCCCACCAGATGGCGCTGATTCGACGTCGAAAATTTAGTTCACATTTTTGCCGCTAGAGGGCCAAAATTTCTGCAAACTTTAGTTCCTTTTTCTCCCACCAGATGGCGCTGATTCGAGGTCGAGATTTTAGTTCAAATTTTTCCCGCTAGAGGGCCAAAATTTGTGCTTGATTTAGTTCCTTTTTCCAAAACCAGATGGCGCTGATTCGACGTCGAAAATTTAGTTCACATTTTTGCCGCTAGAGGGCCAAAATTTCTGGAAACTTTAGTTCCTTTTTCTCTCGCCAGAGGGCGCTGTTACGAATGCGAAAGCGTGATTTTAGGGATGTAAAAGTGTTAAAGGGATGTAAAGGACCGCAGAATGTAGGGAATAGAGTGATATGTGGGAAGCAGGGCTTTAAGGGAAGCAGGACTGTAGGAGGAACAAACATTTAGGGGATGGAGAGATGTAAAGGATTGAAGGGCGTAAGGGACAGGAAGGTGCAAAGGATACAGGGATGTAAGGCATATGGAGATGTGAGGGACGCAGGGATGTAAGGGTTGGGGGAATATGGGGGATGCAAGGATGTAAAGAAAGCAGCAGATGTAAAGGGTACAGTGATGTAAAGAATGCTAGGATGTAAATAATGCAGGAATATGTATAAGGGGTGCAAAGGAATCAGGGATGTAAAGGATGCAAACGGGAGTAATAAACTCAACACGTTTGTCCTACTAATGAGTTTATTTAATAAGCTAAGAAGATAAATACAGCAAATTAAATGAACACAGAAAATAAAATACAGATATATGTATGTTTAGCAGGTAGATCTGCACCCCTCGGCGGTCGCTACAAGACTGATGCTGTTTCACTTCGCTCTAGGTCGATCGGTTGATAACGGTACCGCAGCCAGCTACCTTTACTCGAATCAGTGGCTGTAATTTTTTTTTTTTTTTTTTAACGTTAGGAAATCTTGCATAAGACCCCCCACCGACCCCTGGGGCAGGGCGGCGGGGAAGTGTCGGATTCTTACCGACTAAAACCCCACGGCGACCCTGGCGCTAAAGGAGGGCTGAGGGACCTTATGTGTATTACTCT